>NC_077235.1:54224339-54516839 GCF_027887165.1 Monodelphis domestica | reverse complement strand
TAAATTTAATCTGGGATATTAGCATTTTCTCTATCCTTTTCCTAAATTCGGACAATCAACAAAACAAGTTATGTCCCAATTTGTACTGTTTTCTGACTTCTGAGGCATAAAATAGTCACTTTGAACATTTAACAATGGCCCAGTCTGAGCTGGGAGTTGGGGAGGGGGAAGCAGGAGGAACTTGGAAAGCAGAATACCAGACCTGTAAGGAATCTTAGAATAGACAATATCAGAGGTTAGAGGGACCATGGAAAATATTGAGCCCAAACTATTTTGCATATTGGAGAAATAAGGTCAAACAAGGAAAATGACTTGCTCAAGATCACACAAGTTGGTTTAAAGAAATCTTAATTTATCAAATATATTCTGAAAAGAGTCTATGAGAATCTAGGAATAATGCCTACGTATCATGTTCCTTATCATCCACAAAGTTCAGGTCAAGTGGAGCATGTGAATAGGGAGCTCAGGACTATGGTGGGGAAAAATTGTGCTGAAATTCATCTAAAATGGCTGGATATTCTTCCCATAGCTTTGTTTTACTTACATATAAGACCAAGAGCAGATTTACATACATCATCTTATGAAATGCTCTTTGGACATGCTCCATTTTTTGTTTATATATCTCTCCTAGGAGGAGATTGTGAAATTGCTTCATATTTAAGTGCATTACAACAATGGCTTAGAGAACTGCATGATATGGCAGTATTGATCCAATCTGAGCCATTGGATTATTCTCTTCATAATTTTCAAACCAGGTGATATGGCGTATGTGAAAAATCTTGCAAAAAACATTGGCAACACAATAGAATTTGGATAATCCTTATACAATTGTATTCATTTAAAGAAAAATATGAATTGTCTGAAAAGAATTCCTTTTAAGATCATCTATCCTTGCCTGACTCAAAATACTTATTTTCATTGTTAAAAAATGATGCGGTGATTGTCCAAGTTATTTCCTATACCTGAAATAACTACTGCTTCTCCAATAATTAATACTTTCCATGGGCAAATTCTTGGATTATTAATGCCCTTTCATCCCAATTTTCACCCTCTGCTCTAATTTAGAGGTACATTTCCTATATAATGCCACTGGGATTCCTTTATGTGAGAATCACAAACCATCAACCTGTCATTTGGGAGTCACAACAAATCACCAGGAGGGAGTAAAGGGTGGTGCTTGACCTGAGTACCAATACAGGGGGCAGCTGGGTAGCTCAGTGGATTGAGAGCCAGGCCTAGAAACAGGAGGTCCTAGGTTCAAATCTGGCCTCAGACACTTCCCAGTTGTGTGACCCTGGGCAAGTCACTTAACCCCCATTGTCTAGCCCTTACCACTCTTCTGCCTTGGAGCCAATATACAGTATTGATTCCAAGACAGAAGGTAAGGGTTTAAAAAAAAGAATACAAATACATTTGATGACACATTTGCATTCATGTCCAAAAGAGAATGTTGTGTTTGTCACAAAGTCCCATCATGACTCCATGATGAAACAGGCCACCTACCTCCTGATAGAAAGAAGCAATGGATTAGAGAGTAGAGGTTGAGACATAATGTTGGATGTGGCCAATACATGAACTGGTTTTTACCAACTATGCATATTTGTTAAAAAAAAGTTTTTGTATCATTTGGCAGGTCGGGGGAGTGCTTTATCAAATGGGGAGGGGTTGAAAGGAGAGAAGATAGATTTTAATTTGAAAAAAAAATATTAAAAAGTTAAATTGTAAAATAAATAAATAAATAGTTATGATAGTGGCTTAGGAGTCTCTGATCAATGAATAATCAAAAGGCATTTGTTAAGGGGGCTACTACTTTCCAAACACTGTAAACACACTGAGAAGAACCAAGGGAAGGATTTCAGATAGTACAACGGGACAACATGAGCAAGAAAGAAGTCGACAGAGGAAAGAGGCAGAAAATTGGAAAAAGACTTGAACTGGGAGTCAGGGAATGTGGGTGTGAATCCCAGCTCTGCTACTCAGGATTGTAGATCTAAAGATGGAAGAGAATCCAGAGACCATTTGTCCAAGTCCTTCATTTAGCAAATGCCTGGAGAAGTTCAGTAACTCGTTCAACATCATCCAAGTAGTAAGTGGCACTGGCAGAATCAGGATTTAAATTCCAGGACCTTTAATATGGGCGAGTCTATTCCTCCACTTTGGCCCCAGTTCTTTCCTCTGTAACTTAAAAAGGTCAGACTAGATGATTTCGATGGTCTCTTTTTGCTCTGGCATCCTATTTTTTAACCTTTCCCTTCTGTCTTAAAATTAATACTGTGTATTGGATCCAAGACAGAAGAAAGCAGTAAGGGCTAGGCCAGAGATGGCAAACCTTTTAGAGACCTTAAAGACTCAGTGCCCAAACTTCAATCCTCACACTGCATGTGAGCCCCCCACGGTATCCCAGACAGGGGAGGGAGGAAGTACTCCCATTGGGCTGCTGGGAAGAGGAGCAAGTCACATGAGAAATGTCCTCAGGCACATGTTGAGAGTGAGTGGGAAGGGAGAGTCTCCCTCTGGCATGTTCCAGCCATATGCCATAGGTTTGCCAACACAGAGCTGGGCATTGGGGGTCAAATGACTTGTCCAGGGCCATACAGCTAGGATATGTTTGAGGCCAGATTTGAACCCAGGACCTCCCATCTCCAGGCCTGACTCTTTTTGTCAATCAAAGAGATTGAGCCGCCTTTTTGCCCCCATTCCAGTGTTCTATATGGTTCTATAAGCAATATATTCTCTCAAGGAACAGGAAAAGATAGAAAAATGAAGAAGAGTCATAGAATGGAGGACAAGTCGGGGGGAAGGAAGTCCTGGGATTAAATTCTAGTTTGGTCCTCCTTCACTATATGGCCTTTGCATCTCCTCCAGGGAAAGAAGTGTGTTTGTTCCTCTATCCTCAAATATGCGCCCTGAAGCTAAATTACATTTCCCCTGTGCTGCTTATGTCTCCACCTAGTAATAAAAATGTTCATAATGATAAATGATGAGGACGCTGAAAGATTGGAAGCTTGTATGATACAGAGCACGTCTTTCAAATTGGTGACCCTGAAAGATGATACTAGTCCAAAACATAAAGACATCCAATCAAGGAGAAATGGAGGGGCCATGGATTCCCAAGGAGAGACTGGAAGAGCTCTGGGAACTTGGATGGAATCTTGAGTCCTTTCAGAGTTCTCATACCACAGGATCAGACAGCTAGCTAGCTGCTGTCTATGTCACCAATATATATGGTCAGCCATTAGTACAGACCTTCCCAATTCTGAGCGAGAAAAACCTCCAAGGAATTCAGTAGACACCTGTTTCAGCTCAACCAAGGGCCCTCTCTGCTTGCTTCCATGGTAACAGTTTCAGCACCATGGTAGAGGACTGCCTGTGAAGGCTGTAAGTTTGGGGGAGTTTTCTTCCCTTGCCTAAAAGTTCTCCAGTGATAAGAAATGCCACATCTTGTAGTTTCGTGCTACAAAAAAAAGAATTCTTTGGCATTTTGCAGGAAGAATTCTGGGTTTGGCTAAAAGCTTGTCAGATTGCTTTTGCACTATGACCTCACCTTTGCAAAAGATGTATTCCTAAAGAGTAGCACCTGTGGGGGATTTGTATAAATCAAATCATATTGTTAGGGAGCTATTGGAGTTGAATCCTTCAAATCAATTCAACAAACATTTATTAAGCAGTATGATTAAAGGACCCAGAGGAAGGATTCTAGCAGGCAGATAAATTCTCTGCAGAAGATTTATAGACACAAGCATGGAGCACACTGGTTGAGAAAGCAGAAATGGATTGTGATCTGGCTTGATGGAGAGAAGATCCATCCCCAATAAGATGATGATATTAGACTGGTAAAGTATAAGACAGTGATGGCGAACCTTTTAGAGATCAAGTGCCCAAACTTCAACCCTTACATTACATATGATTCCCTCCACCTTACCCCAGTCAGGGGAAGGAGGAAATGCTCCCATGGGGCTGATGGGCAGAAGGGAAGTTGATGTGAGAAATGTCTTCAGGTGCATGTGGAGAGGGGGAGGGGAGAAGGCTGCTCTGGCACACATTCCAGAGGTTTGCATACAGGTATGCATGGATATAGGGTGATGGAGAATAAAATCTCCACCCTCCAGAAACTTCCCATCGAAAAGGGAGGCTAAGCTCTGTGCACAAATAGCTGTAGTTAGAACATAATGAGTACCTGTGAGAGGTCAAACAGAGGCTGATGAAAAAATTTGGAGAGAACTGGGATACCTCTAGCATAGGGGTTCAGGAGAGGATTCTTAAAGAAAACAGCAACTCATGTGGCATGGAAAGGAGGAATCAATTTCAACATAAAGGTATTTGGATAAAAGGAGTCTATGCCAAGTGCTAGAGAGAAGAGTAAGGCCAGAGAGGTGGAAGAATGCAGGATAAGAATGGTGGAGGAATCACGAAGAAATGGAAAATACGTTTCACATGGAGTCCAAATCATAGAATTGAAGAGCTGAAAGGGTGATACACAAGCAGTGATTTCATTTAACCTGTACCTAAAATAGAATCCTATCTATAACAGGTTAGACATATGGATATCCAGATATTCTTAGAGAATTTCCAGTGACTTGGGGTTATAGCTCAGAGCGACCAATTGTTAAATGTTCAGTGTAAGGATTTTTGTCTCAGAAATCATAAAAGCAACAAATCAGGGCTATATTTATTGTGTCATTTACTGTATAGACTTAAGAAAGTAATGGAGAAATTGTTTATTTTTCAGATTAAACTTAAAAGTGTGTTTTGCACACATTTGGGGGGAGAGAGCTGGTTGTTAAACATTTACTAGCAAAACCTTAAGTGAGGGAAAATTCATTGTTTCCTGAGGCAGTCTGCTCCACTTTGGGATAGCCATACATTTTAAGAAGTTCTTCCTTTTACCAAGCCTAAACCTGCCTTTCGGTAATTTCAATACTTTCTTCTAGTTTCATTCTCTGGAGTTCAAATGGAATAGAGCCAATTTCTCTTCTATCTGATAGCCCATACAATACTTGAAGACAATTATCATTCCATTGCTCTGATCCCCTAAAAATCTTCTTCTCCAGGCTAAACTTCCTCATTTCCTTCAACCATTTAAAAAACCCTTACCTTCTGTCTTGGAATCAATACTGTGTATTGGTTCCAAGGCAGACGAGTGGTAAGGGTTGGGCAGTGGGCTTTAAGTGACTTGCCCAGGGTCACACAGCTGGGAAGTGTCTGAGGTCAGATTTGAACCCAGAACCTCCCATCTCTAGGACTGGCTCTCAATACACTGAGCTATCCAGATGCCCCCCCCCCTTTCAACCATTTCTGATATGGCATGGACTCCAGGTCCATCATCATTTTGGTAACCCTTCTTCAAATGCTATCAAATTTGTCAATAATCATTCTAAAATGTGCAACCTAGATGTAAATGCAGTCTTGAGGTAGAAGACTTATGCCATCATCTGCTTAGCTTTGGATATGACTTTATTCTCTAAAGATGTCCAAAAGTGAAGGGGACTTATGCATATAAAAATATTGAAAACAGCTCTTTTTTCTGCTGGCAAAGGCCTTGAAAGTGAAGGGATGCCCATCAATTGGGGAAGGCTGACCAAGTTATAGTACATGATTGAGATAGAATGTTATTGTGGTATAAGGAATAACAAAGGGGTAGTATCAGAAAAAAACCTGGAAAGACTTCTATGAACTGACGCAAAATAACTAGAACCAGAACAATGTACATAGTAAAAGCAATATTATAATGATCAACTGTGAAAGACTTAGTTCCTCTGATCAACACAATGATCCAAGATATTTCCAAAGGACTTAATGATGAAAATTGTTAACCACCTCCAGAAAGAGAACTTATGAACTTGGAGTTAAACTGAAATGTAATTTTTTCACTTCATTTATCTTGCTATTCTATTTATTCATTATTCATTTTTATTTAATTAATTTAGAATATTTTTTCCATGGTTACATGATTCATGTTCTTTCTCTCGCCTCCCCCCTTGGGAGCCAACAAGCAATTACACCAAGTTTTACATGTATCATTGTTCAAAACCTGTTTCCTTATTATTAATATTTGTAATAGAGTGATCATTTAAAGTCAACATCCAGAGGGGGAGTCAAGATGGCGGCTTAGAAACAGCAAAAGTTCAGACCTCTGAAAACCCTTCCTTACCGATCACAAACTGAATGCTCCTAGGGGACTGAAATTCAAACTTAACAACAGAACAGAGGTGGGGAACCCTCCTTCTGGACTCAAATCAAAAGGTACGCCCCCCCAAAAGCCAGAATCAGAGAACACTCGGGTCTAAGGGGAAGGCAGAAGGAAGGTCCCAGGACCCCTCCCCCCAACCCAGAGCACTGATCCCCAGCGGCAGCAGGAACCTCTGGGTGGGCAAAGGTGCTGGTTTGAAGGATCTACTTTGTGAGCAGCGGGGAGCCAGGCTCAGAGCGTCCAGCGCAGGCAGCAGGGAGACAGCCAGGGAGAGACCGGGGAGCCTGCAGCCCCATGACTGAGTCCTTCCATCTGGCTCCAATCTCACCAGAGGTTTTTGCCTCGGGGCGCATCTGGACCAACCCAGTTGAACCTAATCCCATCAGGACCCCTCAGAGCTCAGGGAGGCCAGGACCCCTTCCCGCCTAGAGTGCAGGGCCTACTGCTAGGACAGGAACCTCGAGGCAGGCAAAGACACTGGGGTACCTTGCCGACAGCGGAAAAGCAGCTGGAGAGAACTGGAGAGAGCCTGGGCAGCTCCAGCCTTCCAGGAGTCTTTGGCTTCAGAGCACATACAATACAACCCAGTTGAAATTAATCTGATCAAAAGCCTCTAGAGGACAGGGAAGCTAACATTCCTCCCCTAGAGACTGTACCAAGAGATCTGAAAAAGCTCCAAGAGGGGGAGCCTGACAGCCCCAAAACCAAAAAATAAATGAGAGGAGCAAGAGCACAGACAAATATGGGGAGCAAAGAAGGGGTAAACTCAAGCAAACAACAGAAAAAGAAGAAAGAAATTACAATAGACAGCTTCTCTACAGGTAATGAGCAAAGAGTGAATGAAACAGAGGGGGAGTGATCAGCAAAGGAAAAATCAGAAATCCAAGTTGAATTGGATACAGGCTTTGGAAGAACTCAAAATGCAATTCAAAACACAATTAAGAGAGGCTGAAGATATTTGGGGAAAGAACTTAAAAACTAAGATAAATAATCTAGAAAAAGAAAATAGTGTCTTGAAAGCCAAAATCAGCCAGCTGGAAAAATGAGGCAAAGGAGATAAAAGATGAGGTAAAGAAGATGAAATATGAGAAAAAGGAGATGAAAAATGAGGTAAAGAGAATGAAAGATGACCTCCATAGAAAATCAAACCAAAAGGAAAAGGATGACCAAAAAGCCAAGGATGAAATCCAGTCTTTAAGAACCAGAATACAACAACTAGAATTAAGTCACCTCACACGGCAGAAGGACACTATAAAACAAAACCAAAAGAATGAAAAAAATTGAAGAAAATATGAAGCATCTCATTCACAAAACAGAGGATTTAGAAAATCATTCAAGGAGAGACAATTTAAGAATCATTGGTCTACCAGAAGATCATGACAAAAGAAAAAGCCTGGACATCATACTACAGGAAATTATTAAGGAAAACTGTCCCGATATCCTAGAACAAGAGGGAAAAGTAGAGATTGAAAGAATTCACAGATCACCTCCTGTACTTAATCCCCAATTGACAACACCCACGAATTTTACAGCCAAATTCAAGCACTATCAGACCAAAGAAAAAATATTACAAGCTGCCAAGAAAAAGTCATTCAGATACCATGGAACCACAGTGAAGATAACACAGATTCTAGCTGTATCTACACTGAAGGACTGAAAGGCATGGAATATGACATTCTGGAAAGCAACAGAACTAGGAAATAGTAGGTTCTTGTCCCAAAAGCTGATATTTTGGGGTTTAACATATATTGTCTTGCTGAGGTCACTTTCCCCAAGTCTATTCCACTGATCCTCCTTTCTGTCTCTTAGCCAGTACCAAATTGTTTTGATGACTGCTGCTTTGTAATTAGTTTGAGATCTGGGACTGCAAGGCCCCCTTCCTTTGTATTTATTTTTCATTATTTCCCTGGATATCCTTGATCGTTTGTTCTTCCAAATGAACTTTGTTATGGTTTTTGTCTAAATCAGTAAAGAAATTTTTTGGAAGTTCAATGGGTATGGCACTAAATAGATAAATAAGTTTGGGTAGGATGTTCATTTTTTTATATCGGCTCGTCCTACCCATGAGCAGTTAATGTTTTTCCAATTGCTCAAGTCTAGTTTTACCAAGCAAGACTTAGAAAGAGTCACAAAATGTAAAATAAATAATTTTGACTACATCAAATTAAAAAGGTTTTGTACAAATAAAACCAATGTAACTAAAATCAGAAGGGAAGCAACAAATTGGGAAACAATCTTCATAAAAACCTCTGACAAAGGTTTAATTACTCAAATTTACAAAGAGCTAAATCAATTGTACAAAAAATCAAGCTATTCTCCAATTAATAAATGGGCAAGGGACATGAACAGGCAATTTTGAGTTAAAGAAATCAAGACTATTAATAAGCACATGAAA
Organism: Monodelphis domestica; assembly: GCF_027887165.1. Classification (NCBI taxonomy): domain Eukaryota; kingdom Metazoa; phylum Chordata; class Mammalia; order Didelphimorphia; family Didelphidae; genus Monodelphis; species Monodelphis domestica. The sequence goes on along the minus strand of NC_077235.1, from coordinate 54,508,254 downwards.
AAGTGTTCTACATCTCTTATAATCAGAGAGATGCAAATCAAAGCAACTCTGAGGTACCATCTCCCACCTTGCAGTTTAGCTAACATGACAGCAAAGGAAAGTAATGAATGCTGGAGGGAATGTGGCAAAGTAGGAACATTAATGCATTGCTGGAGGAGTTGTGAACTGATCCAAACATTCTGGAGGGCAATTTGGAAATATGCCCAAAGGGTGATAAGAGACTGTCTGCCCTTTGATCCAGCCATAGCACTGCTGGGTTTGTACACCAAAGAGATAATAAGGAAAAAGACTTGTACAAGAATATTCATAGCTGCACTCTTTGTGGTGGCCAAAAATTGGAAAATGAGGGGATGCCCTTCAATTGGGGAATGGCTGAACAAACTGTGGTATATGCTGGTGATGGAATACTATTGTGCTCAAAGGAATAATAAAGTGGAGGAATTCCATGGAGACTGGAACAACCTCCAGGAAGTGATGCAGAGCAAAAGGAGCAGAACCAGGAAAACATTGTACACAGAGACTGATACACTGTGGTACAATTGTATGCAAATGTAAATGAATGTAATGGACTTCTCCATTAGTGTTAATGCAATGTCCCTGAACAATCTGCAGGGATCTATGAGAAAAAACACTATCCTTAAGCAGAGGACAAACCATGGGAGTAGAAACACCAAGGAAAGACAATTGCTTGACTACAGGGGTTGAATGGATATGACTGAGGAGAGACTCTAAATGAACACTCAAATGCAAATACCAATAACATGGAAATGGGTTCGAATCAAGGACACATATGATACCCAGTGGAATCGCGCCGTTGGCTATGAGAGAGGTGGGGAGGAAGGAAAATAAAATGATCTTTGTTTCCAATAAATAATGTTTGAAAATGACCAAATAAAATAATGTTCAAAAAAAATAAAGTCAATATCCCCAATCATATCCCCATTGAACCTTGTGATCAATATTTGTTTTTTTTTTCTTCTGTATTTCTACACCAAGAGTTCTCTCTCTAGAGGTGGATACATTCTTTCTCATATGTCCCTCAGAATTGTCCTGGATTATTGCATTGCTTCTAGTAGAGAAGTCTGTTACATTTGATTGTGCCACAGTATATCAGCCTCTGTGTACAAAGTTTTCCTGGTTCTTCTCCTTTCACTCTGCATCAATTCCTGGAGGTTGTTCCAGTTCCTCCATGGGAATTCCTTTTAGCCAAATAGTATTCCATCACCAACATATACCACAATTTGTTCAGCCATTCCCCAATTGAAGGGCATCCCCTCATTTTCCAATTTTTGGCCACCACAAAGAGTGCAGCTATGAATATTCTTGTACAAGTCTTTTTCCTTATTATCTCTTTGGTGTACAAACCCAGCAGTGCTATGGCTGGATCAAAGGGCAGACAGTCTTTTAGTGCCCTTTGGGCATATTTCCAAATTGCCCTCCAGAATGGTTGGATCAATTCACAACTCCTCCAGCAATGCATTAGTGTCCCAATTTTGCCACACCCCCTCCAACATTTATTAATTCCCTTTTCTGTCATATTGACCAATCTGTTTTGCTATTCTATTTTTGCAACATCATTAACATGAAAATATGTTTTGCATGATTCACATTTAATATTGCTTGCTTTCTAAATTAGTAGGAGAGGTACTGAAAAGAAAGGGAAATTATGGGACTATTTTTAAAATGAATATCAAAAATAAATAATAAATTGGAAAAATGTAGATGTCCAAGATTATATTTGCTTTTAAAAAACATTCAGTTGCTATATCATAACGTTCATTTGGATTGAGTTTGCAGTCCATAAAGTCCCTCCTTATTTCATTCTATCTCATTGAAAACCTTCTACCTTATACCAGGGAAATTAATTTTTTGTTCCTGATTCTTAAGTCAAATCAATCAATGAATCCACAAGGATTTATTAAGTGTTTCTAAGGGTCAGGTATGGTGCTAAAGACTGAAGATTTTAAAAAAGCAAAAATCAGTCCCTGCTCTCAATGAGCTCATAGTCTAATGGAATAGAAAGCATGCAAATGTCATTTAAATCCAACTGCCCTACCCTTACTTCTCTTCTGCCTTGGAACCAATATACAGTATTGCTTCTAAGATAGAAGGAAGGAAGGAGCCAGGTTATAAAATAATTGGATTCTAATCAGAGAATTTTTTATTTGATCCTGGAGGTAACAGGAAGATATTGGTGTTTCATAAACAGAAAAGTGATGTGGAGAGAACTATATGCTAGGAAAATCACTTTAGCAGCTGAATGGAGCATGAATTTAAGTGAGGCCAGGAAACGAGCAAACAGGATATTACGTAGTCCTGGGTTGAGATGATGAGGGCTTGCATCAGGATGGTAGTTATATGAGTGGATATGGATTGATACATAGATGGATGGATGGATGGACAGATAGACAAAGAGAGAATGATAGATAAATAGAGAAAGAGAGATGAGAGAGGGAGAGAGAAAGAGAGAGAGAGAGATGGAGAGAGAGGGAGGGGGAGAGAGAGAATGAGAGAGAGGGAGAGAGAGAGAGAGACGGAGAGAGAGGGAGGGAGGGAGAGAGAGAGAGAGAGAGAGAGAGAGAGAGAGAGAGAGAGAGAGAGAGAGAGAGAGAGAGAGAGAGAGAGAGAGAAAATGAGGGAGAGAGAGAGAGAGGGAGGGAGAGAAATGAGAGATGTGAAAATAGAAAAGACTTAGCAAAAGATTAGATAGGTGAAGTCAGTACAAGAGAGGAGAAAGGATGATATTGAGATAGCAAGCCTAGGTGATTGGTACAATGTTAGCTATCCCTCTTAGTTCTGTATTGCCTGCAGATTTTATATGCATGCAATCTATACTGTCATCTAAGTTACTGAACAAAATATGGAATGGAAGGTGAGCAGAAGCATGGGTCCCTGAGATACTCCACTCAAGACTTCTTTCCAAATGAATTTCCAACTCCTTGAATATGTCCAATCAAACAGTTCTCATACTACTGAGCTCTACTGCCATCTAGCCTGCAGCTCTCCAGAAAATAGCATGAGTGATTTTCTTGAACTATTTGCTACAAAATAAACTATAATAATGGCAAACCCCTGTTCTACTAGCCTAGTAAACCTGTCAAAAAAGAGGAAATCCTTTTAGTCGAATGTGAATGTGCTCTTGATGTAGACAAGCTGGGTTTTTGTGAATGTTGCTTCCTTTTCCAGATGTTCATTTAACTGCCTTTATCTTTTCCCTATTATAGCTAATGCAAAGCAAAATGAAACAAATGAATAACCAAGCCAGAAAAAGCGTCTTTTTTATCTTTAGCTTTCTTTGCCAGCCTTAGCCTATTCTGAGCTTTAGCAGTCCTACCACGATTCTGATGAGGCCATGCTGAGAGAGGATCAATATCCAGCATGGAGGCCAGACTAGTTTTTTTTTCTGTTTGTTCGTTTGTTTTTCTGGGATTTCCTCCCCAAAAGGGAAAGAAGTTATCCCTGAGACAGGTTTGGTTTAAAGGGCTAAGGCCACTGATGCAGATGCCCTGGCATGAAGGGCATATAAGAGTGACCCTCAGCTCTGGCAAGTGTTCCATTGTAATAAAGTCACCCTATCCAACATACTCTGTTGACCAGACATGTCTCTAAGTGGATATCAGAAGAATCATGTTTACACGAACCTTGCTTCAAATCCTCTGTATGCTTTAGTTAGTTAAATCTCCTTCGGTTAACTGTTAGATAACCTAACAGGGTGTCATTTCATTCCAAATCTAAACCTGAACAACCTGATTGGCATGAACCAATGGCTGAATTGGTTATACTGTCATCTAGGCTTCAGCTTTCAATAAAAGAATATGAGGAGTTGTTTTTCCTTCTGTAGGTTTTGGTCAGTAGCTTCCAACCCACTCTTTCTCAAAATGCCTTGAAATCTATTCTCTCAAAATTGAGTATTTACATCAGATTATGCTTGGCTCTCTTTCTCTATCACAAGTTCCTGGATGGAGTTATCATTTCTCCCCAAGATTCCCTTCCTTTTCTACTCCAGCAGCTGACTCCTTCTTGTTAATAAGAATCTTATTCAGTAGAGAACCACTGTTACATTATTAATTCTTTCATCTTTTAAAGGATAAAAATTATTATTAAAGCATTTCAATGAATCATTACACAATCCGTTTTTGGCAAAAAGAGAAAGCACCAACATATGTCTAGAGAGTTGAAGCCTCTATCACTGTATCATATCATTCTAGCTTGTGATCAATTTCCCAAACTCCTCTTTTAGCTTCATTGGTGAAAGTAGATTACCTAGAACTGATTTTGGTCAAGAACTGCTTTGAAAAACAAGCCATTTTCCCCATCCAACACTTCCAACTCATAACTTCATTGGAAAACAAAGCTGGAAATAAAAAATAATGGTGGCCAGGACTCTGCTACATATGCCAATATTGAGGAAGTATATTTCCTGGGAATGGGATTATTTCCTCCAAACTAACTAGCCAACTTTCTCCTTTGATATATCACTTGGCTGTTGGACTGCCCCTCCCCAGGTCCAGGGGCTGTTATGCCCTCTCCTGATTGTCTTCCCAATGGAATAGTGCCAGGTCCAGGGCTCATTTTTGGTCTAAATGAGGTCAGGGATCAATTTATCCCCTGGATTATAATTTAATATGGAACCATGGAACAGGGGAAACTTTGACCTCATTAGCACCAACTAAGACATTCTCTCTCTCTCTCTCTCTCTCTCTCTCTCTCTCTCTCTCTCTCTCTCTCTCTCTCACACACACACACACACACACACACACACACACACACACACACACACACACACAAGTCCCTGTCTCCCTACCCTAATATCAAAACGTTTTAACAACTGATGTTTCAGCAATCACAAGCACTAGAGCAAACATTTGGAACTATTTTGCCAGTGTACAATCAATAAACTGTGAGATATAAGTCTTGAGCAGTAAAGATGGCCCTAGAAGAAAGAGATAGAGTAATCATGGAGGCCTTCGTGAAGAAATTCTTTGGATAAGGAGAGAGGAAGATGGAAAGCATTATAAGAGATCATAAGCAAAAAGATTGTACCAAAATATTCATAGCTACGTTCTTTGTGGTGGCAAAAAATTGGAAAATGAGAGGATGCTCTTTGATTGGGGAATGACTGAACAAATTGTGGTATCTGTTGGTGATGGAATACTATTGTGTCCAAAGAAATAATGAACAGGAGGAATTCCATGTGAACTGGAACGACCTCTAGGAATGGACGCAGAGTGAGAGGAGCAGAACCAGGAGAACATTGTACACAGAGACGGATACACTGTGGCACAATCGAATGTAATGGACTTCTCTACTAGCAGCAAGCAATGATCCAGGACAATTCTGAGGTACTTATGAGAAAGATGCTATCCACATCCAAAGGAAGAACTGTGGGAGCAGAAACATGAAAGAAAAACAACTGCTTGATCACATGGGTCAATGGGGATATGATTGGGGATGTAGACTCTAAGCGATCATCCCAGTGCAAACATCAACAATATGGAAATAGGTCTTGAGCAAGGACACATGTAAAACTCAGTGGAATTGTATTTGGCTACAAGAGGCAGGATAGGAGGAGGGGAGGGAAAGAACATGATTCATGTAACCATGGAAAAAATGTTCTAAATTAATTAACTAAATACAATCTTTAAAAAAAACTGATGGTGGAATAAGGGGGAAAAAGTCTGGCAAATGCATTTGAGATGCAAGATTTTTGAATGGGCTCATGAGCAACTTCAGTCATCTATGGGTAGATCACTTAACTTTGAAGATACTATGCAATCAGTCTCATTTCTAAACTCTTACTGGCAATAATGAGTAGTTGGCAAGTCATATTCATATTATTTGGCCTAATCTAATTCTGTTATATACAATATTAATGGGGATATGTGAGGACCCTGAACCCAAGAGCCTTAGTAACAGTAACATTAAATCATAACATTAAAGAAGATTTATTACCCTCTACTTTGCTACTGCACCCTTAGGACCTTTCCATGTGACTTGTAGTTGATATTTTGTATATGTGTTGTCTCCCGTCAGAATATTAGCTCCCTGAGAGCAGAGACTGTCTTACTTTTCTATGTATATCCTCACTGCTTAGCATGGTGCTTTGTTTGTGATAAGCATGCAACAAATACTTCATTCATTCATTCAAATTATAAATAGCCTCTGTTAGACGTTTTAGGAGAAGAATGTGGGTTGATTTAGATGGATACTTGGGGCTATTTTGAGAGGTGATGCTACCTGTTCTCTGAATGGAGGTGAAAGCGAGCAGATGAGTCAGGTCCAGAATGAAAATGGTGAACAAATTGCCATCTTCTCCTGGCCCATTAACAGTGCAGTGCCCTCACTATTTTGACATGATGTAGATTCTCAAAAGAGTTTGCATGTTCATATTGGAATGGAAATCCAGAAATGCTCTTGAAGCCAAATATAAATGGAGTTTGGATTGATGAGCTGGGCCTTCATTCCCTTCCAGTACTGTGATAATTGGGTACTGACTATATACTGCTATCCAGTGGGAAGTCTCCAAACAGCTGGAAGAACCCCCAAAGCCTGCCATCTAATTAGCACCCTGCTGTTCTTTCTTGTACTCCACATAATCTAGCAATCATGAACGAGAAAAAAGTTTGGGGCAAAAACCAAAGTGGCCTAATTGATTAAGCAAATACTCAAGGAATTGAGAGAACCCAGGGACTCCAGTGTTCTACTGAAACTTCAAATGATTCACCTTCAAGTCCTTCTCTTTCTCACGTTATCATTGTGAAACTTTCTAAGACTTTCCTTGTCTAGTAATCCTCATGGAGCCTTTTTTTGATCACTGAGAATTAAGTAGAACCTCCGTATCTCAATTCAGAGCTTCTCCAAGACTGGAGCTGAAGTTAGAGGTGAGGAAAGTTGATGTTGCTATTTGACATGAATTATTGCTACAGTCTAATCTTTTGCTCATATGACAGAATGTCAGGGCTGAGAGAGACCTGAGGACATGAACAGATTACTTGCACTCCTGGACCTCAGTTTTCTCCTCTGTCAAATGGACAAGGTGGACCAGATGGCCTCTGAAGGCTTCTAGATCTAGAGGCTATGTCCACAGAATGCCAGTGCTAGGAAAAGTGTTAAGATCAAATTGAGGCCAAGAGTTCTTAACTTTTTTCTTCATCATGGAGTCCTTTAGCAGGCTGGTAAAGTCTAAAGAACTTTTCTTAGAATAATGTTTTGGGATGGTGCCAGCTGGGTGACTCAGTGGAGAGAGAACCAGGGCCTGGAAATGGGAGGTCCTGGGTTCAAATATGGCCTCAGATACTTCCTAACTGGTGACCCTGGGTAAGTCACTTACCCCATTACTAAACCCTTACTACTCTTCTGCTTTGGAAGCAATATACAGTATTGATTCTAAGACAGAAGGTTAGAGTATGAAAAGAGAATAATTCTTTAGAACATATAGGATTACAAAAGATTTCAATCCTACTGAAATTCAATTATTAAAATATTTTAAAAGAAAAGCCAGTTGATGGACTCCAATCCAGAATCCTTGATTTCATCCAACTTCTCTGGGCCAGACTGAGGCCTAAGGAGGGTTCATTGAAAGTCACAGAGGCAGGAGGCATCAGAGGCAGGATTTTACCCAGACACCCTGACTCTAGATCCAGAGCTCTTTCTCATGTGCTATACAGCCTCTCAGATATGTATTATGGATTGAACCAGGATCATTAGCATCCAAGCTCAGTGCTCCTTTTCTCATACCACAGTAGGAAAAACACATTACAAAGGGAAAGCTACCTTTTACAGAAATTAATCAAGGCAAAGATCAAATATCTCAGAGAAGGTACCTGAGTCAACCATGTTTGCTATGAGAGAATAGGGGAGAAACATGGAGCACTCTCTGGGAGAGACAGACCTGGGTGAGACACCATAATAGAAGACACTCTTGCCAATAGGTGCTAGCTGCAGGAGAGCTAAAGACAAAAAGAAAAACAATTAAAAGCTTTACAACCTTTCCACAGACCCCAGAGGTTAGTATTACTTTTGGAACACTTCAACAATGAGCTTCTACCGTCTTTAAAGTCTTCATAAGACACGTTTCCCATGCCTGCCCTGCCCCAGCTCTTACTGCTCCCATAACACAGGAAGTCAATGCCTTCTTTTTGAAAAAGAATGCTAACGACTGTCTTTTTTTGAGTTCCAAATTCTCTCTCTCCCTACCACCCATTGAGAAGAAAAGCAATATGATATACAATATACATGGAAAGTCTTTCAAAACATATTTTAGTCATTCTGGAATAGTGGGGAGGGAAAGCAAGAAAGATAAAAGTAAAAAATGTGCTTCAATCTGCATTCAGAGTTCATCAGTTTTCTGTCTAGGCTGACCATATTTTTTCATTGTGGGTCCTTTGGAATTGTTGTGGATCACTGTACTGACCAGAAGAGCTAAGACTTTCACAGTTGCTCATCATTACAATATTGTTGTTACTGTGTATAATGTTCTGGTTTTGCTCACTTTGCTTTGTATTAGTTGATACAAGACTTCTTGGGTCTTTCTGAAAATATCCCTTTCATCATTTCTTACACCATTCCATCATATTCATATACCACAATTTGTCCAGCCATTCCCCAACTGATGCACATGCCCTCAATTCCCAATTCTTTGCCACCACCAAATAGTGGTTGTAAATATTTGTGTACATGTGAGTCCTTTTTCTTTTTTCTTTGATTTCTTTGGAATACAAATTTATCGTACTGGGGCAAAGGACATGCACAGTTTAATAGCCTTTTGGGAATAGTTCCAAATTGGTCTCCAGAATGGTTGGACCAGTTCATAACTCCACTAATAGTGCATGGGTGAATTTTTTTTCAATTTCAAATTTCAGAAACATTTTTCACATATCTTCTAGAATTTGTCATTTTCCTTTTCTGTCATGTTATTCAATCTAATAGGTGCGAGGTAAACAATCTCAGAGTTGTTTTACTGTGTATTTCTTTAATTATTAGTGATTTAGAACATTTTTTCATATGATTTTTGATAGCTTTGATTTCTTCTAGGAACTTCCTGTTCATATGCTTTGATTATTTATCAACTGAAGAATGAAGCATTGCCTTCAACTCCTTTGGAAATCTTGTGGGACCTCTCTCTCTAGGTTTCCAGAATCCCAGTTTTGAGTGTTTAGAGCAAAGAATAAGACTCTTTATTGTTAACTAAAGGCCTGAATATCAAGCTCTGGAAAGTGTGGGTTTCATCTGAATTCATCTAGCTTCCTGGCCTGCACGTAGTGGATGTTTGAGAAATCAATTCATTCCCATTCGCCACTGATGGAAATTTACTCACAAGAGTGATTTCTTATTCAGGATCTTAAACTGCTTTTAAAAACAATTCTACTCTTAAAGGTCAGTTGGAATTAGCCTCATTTCACAGACGGCAAACCAAATATATTTTGTCCTTTTAAGACTTTCCCCTAATTTTCCTGAATTCCATGGAGTGGAGGTGATCCTGAGCCCTCAAAGGTTCTCCGTGGGTCACAATCTTTGACAAAGCCAACAAAGCTAGAAAGGCTTTGGGGTATGGTATGTTTCTTCCAACTCCATGCTTCTTGTGAAATTCCCTGCTTTGTCAAGAGCATCACTTTTTTTTAAACCCTTACCTTCCGTCAATACTGTGTATTGGCTCCAAGGAGAAGAGTGGTAAGGGCTAAGCAATGGGGGTCAAGTGACTTGCCCAGGGTCCCACATCTGGGAAGTGTCTGAGGCCAGATTTGAACCCAGGATCTCCCGTCTCTAGGTCTAGCTCTCAATCCACTGAGCTACCCAGCTGCCCCCAAAAGCATTACTCTTGACTTCCAGGTAAGCATGGTGGCAGTCTAGATGCAGGACTCTTCCTCTCCTCAGACCCATGGATACAGACTACCTCAAAAGACACAAAAAAACATTTTCTTGAGAACGAAGGGACTCTACAGTAGGGCGCAGCATTGAAGGTATCTGGGATTTGGCCATTTCCACACTATAAGGTGGTGAAAAAGCTCCCACCCAAACATGAGCTGATCTATCCTCCTCCACCCCACCTATGGAGCTAGAGTCAGAGCCTGTACATGCCAGAATCAGAGAGTGAGCAAGGGGCATCTCTGGAGTGAGCAATGGGCAGCTCTAGGTCTTGGGAGCTGACTAAGACCACCAAGGACATAGCCCGAGAGCAGTTACACCTGAAACCCCTGGCGGGCGGGCAGGGGAGTGCAGACCTTGGGTGCTCAGAGCCAGCGTGTGTCAGAATCAGCAAGTGAGTGAGGGGCACCTCTGGAGTGAGGAAGGGGCACCTCTTGGTCTTGGGAGCTGACTAAGACCACCAAGAACCTAACCCTGAGAGCAGTTACACCTGAAACCCCAGCAGGCAGATGGTGGAGCGCAGATCTTGGGCACTCAGAGCCAGTGCGCACCAGAATCAGAGAGCAAGCGAGGGGCACCCCTGGAGTGAGCAAGGGGCACCTCTAAGTCTTAGGAGCTGACTACGTCCACCAAGGCCCTACCTCTGAGAGCAGTTACACCTGAAATCCTGGCAGGCAGGGGAGCGCAAGCTATGGGTGCCCCCAGGAAGGTAGCATAGCTGCAGATATTTGAGAGCTAGCCTCAGGCAAAATCCTTGCTCCTTAATTCCATACACAGAGAACCTGCCCAGCTCACTCATATTTCTGACTAAAAAGGGAAGGTAAATCTTCCACAGGGATGGCTAATTGTGCACAAGAGTCCCAAAGTCCTTCCAGAAAAGGAAAAAAAAACGGCAGTGACCCTTGAAAATTTTTACAGAGGAAAAACCCAGGCTACAGAGGATATACAGGAGGAAATTCAAACAAAAAGAAAACCCTCTAAAAAATGGAAATTGTCCACAAGCTCTGGAAGAATTTAAGTTGGAGATTATCAAAAAGATGGAAGCCATATCAACAAGCAAACCAACAAGAACCACATGATTATCTCAATAGACGCAGAAAAAGCCTTTGACAAACTACAACACTCATTCTTATTGAAAACACTAGAAAGTATAGGAATAGAAGGGTCTTTCCTAAAAATAAAAAAAGTATCAGTCTAAAACCATCAGCTAACATCATCTGCAAAGGGGATAAACTAGATGCATTCCCAATAAGATCAGGAATCAATCAAGGATGCCCTTTATCACCTTTGTTATTTAACATTGTACTAGAAATACTAGCTGTAGAAATTAGAGAAGAATAAGAAATTGAAGGCATTAAAATTGGCAATGAGGAGACCAAGCTATCACTCTTTGCGGATGATATGATGATTTACTTAAAGAATCCTAGAGAATCAACTAAAAAGCTAGTGGAAATAATCAACAACTTTAGCAAAGTTGCAGGATACAAAATAAACCCACCTAAGTCATCAGCATTTCTATTTATCTCCAACACATCTCAGCAGCAGGAATTAGAAAGAGAAATTCCATTCAAAATCACTCAAGACAATATAAAATACTTAGGAATCTATATGCTGAGACAAACACAGGAACTATATGAACACAACTACAAAACACTTTTCACACAACTAAAATTAGATTTGGGCAATTGGAAAAACATTAACTGCTTATGGGTAGGACAAGCTAACATAATAAAAGTGATCATCCTACCCAAACTTATCTATTTATTTAGTGCCATACCCATTGAATTTCCAAAAAACTTCTTTCCTGAATTAGAAAAAAACTATAACAAAGTTCATTTGGAAGAATAAATGTCAAGGATATCCAGGGAAATCATGAAAAAAATACAAAGGAAGGTGGCCTTGCAGTCCCAGATCTCAAACTATACTATAAAGCAGTGGACATCAAAACAATTTGGTACTGGTTAAGAGACAGAAAGGAGGATCAGTGGAATAGACGGGGTAAATGACCTCAGCAAGACAGTCTATGACAAACCCAAAGATACCAGCTTTGGGGACCAAAATCCACTATTTGATAAAAAAAAAAAACTTCTGGGAAAATTGAGAGACAGTCTGGGAGAGATTAGGCTTAGGTCAACACCTCACACCCTACACTAAGATCAACTCAGAATGGGTGAATGACTTGAACATAAAGAAGGAAAGTATTAGTTAATTATGTGAATACAGAATAGTATACATGTCAGACATTTGGGAAAGAAAAGATTTTAAAACCAAGCAAGTCTTAGAAAGAGTCACAAAATGTAAAATAAATAATTTTGACTATATCAAATTAAAAAGTTTTTGTACAAACAAAACCAATGTAACCAAAATCAGAAGGGAAATAACAAACTAGAAAACAATCTTCATAACAAAAACCTCTGACAAAGGTCTAATTACTCAAATTTATAAAGAGATAAACCAATTGTACAAAAAAATCAAGCCATTCTCCAATTGATAAATTGGCAAGGGACATGAATAGGCAATTTTCAGTCAAAGAAATCAAAACTATTAATAAGCACATGAAAAAGTGTTCTAAATCTCTTATAATCAGAGAGATCCAAATCAAAATAACTCTGAGGTATCACCTCACACCTAGCAGATTGATTAACATGACAGCAGGGGAAAATAATGAACGCTGGAGGGGATGTGGCAAAGTCAGGACATTAATTCATTGCTGGTAGTGTTGTGAATTGATTAAACCATTCTGGAGGGCAATTTGGAACTATGCCCAAAGGGTGCTAAAAGACTGTCTGCCCTTTGATCCAGCCATAGCACTGCTGGGTTTGTACCCCAAAGAGATAATAAGGAAAAAGACATGTACAAAAATATTCATAGCTGCGCTCTTTGTGGTGGCAAAAAAATTGGAAAATGAGGGGATGCCCATCAATTGGGGAGTGGCTGAACAAACTGTGGTATATGTTGGTGATGGAATACTATTGTGCTAAAAGGAATAATAAAGTGGAGGAATTCCATGGAGATTGGAACAACCTCCAGGAAGTGATGCAGAGCGAGAGGAGCAGAACCAGGAGAACATTATATACAGAGACTGATACACTGTGGCGTAATCAAATGTAATGGACTTCTCCATTAGTGGCAATGCAGTTATCCTGAATAACCCGGAGGGATGTATGAGAAAGAACTCTATCCACATTCAGAGGAAAAACTATGGGAGTAAAAACACCAAAGAAAAAACAACTCCTTGACTACATGGGTTGAGGGGGATATGATTGAGAATGTAGACTCTGAATGAACATCCTAGTGCAAACACCAACAATATGGAAATGGATTCTGATCAAAGACACATGTAATACCCAGTGGAATTTTGCATCAGCTAAGGGAAGGGAGGGGAAGGAGGAGGGGAGGGAAGAATAGAAAATGATTTTTGTAACCTGGGAATAATGTTCGAAATTGACCAAATAAAAAAAAATTAAAAAGAGCATCATTCTCCTTTCAGTGATCCGAAACATCAACCTCGATATGGTTCTCATTTCCCCCAATCACTCTTACCCTCACCCCATGTCCAATCAGCCGTCAAATTTTGTCTCTTCTTCTTCAATATTGCTTGCATCTGTTTTCTCTCTAATCGTACTTCCACCATCTTAGTTCAGCTTCACATCAGTGCTAACCTCGGTAATTGCAACAGCCTCCTAATTGGACTCAGAAAATGTCTACTATAAGTTATATCAACGTGGAAAACAATGAATTTAAAAAATAATAACCGTCTGTTGATTAATAGATTAATGGGGATGGGACAGATCACAAGCCTGTAGTCTGAGCAACAGCCTAAGTCACAGTTAGGCAATTTCATCCCTGGACCAGACAAAGTGAGAAGAGGACAATCTACAACGGATTTAGCTAGCCTGGAACAAATGTGCTCAGGGATTATAGAAGAGCTGAAGTTTCCAGTGTGTTTCTCTGAACATGTCTCTAACTTACAGCTTCCTGGTGCCTTTGTCTCTCCATCACAGCATCTCCTCAGGGACAGAGAGCTGCCTTCTCCCCAAGGTAGCAGAACACAGCCAGGGAACAGCACTTCACCTGGGGGAGAGAGTTTTGTCGGCCTCTGTGTTCCCCTGGGGATACTGGTGGGATGAGGTGAGGGCAGTGGCTACCTGAGGCAGGTTGTCATGGTGACTCCCAAGTGTTTTTCGGGCTCACTTAGAAACAGCCCTCCTGAGCTAGCTTTTCCAGTTAGAGATTTCCCCACATGTCCAAAGTGGGCCCAGCAACTCTCAGCAGAACAATGCCATTTTCCAGGGCACACATTTTCTGGGCTTTTACAAGCAATCCCCACATCATGTTATTTGTCTCACTCTGAACTCTAGCCAAAGCCGAATTTGGTATTAATACACAGAATAATGGAGTTCTCTGTGGTCTGTCTCTCTGGGTCTGTAATTCTCTCTCCTCTCTTTTTCTCTCCTTTTCTCTCTCTCTTCATCTCTTTCCTCCTCTCCTCTTCCCTTATCCCTTCTAGTCTCTTTCTTTTTCTCCCCCCACTCCTCTGCTCTCTCTCCCCTACCCCTCCATCTCTGACTCCTCTCTTAGCCATTCCCTTCCCTCTTCCTATCCTTCTCTCCCTCCTCTCTTCTCCTTCCCTCTTTCTTTCCCCTCCTCTCTCTTCCCCTTTTCCCCCTCCTCTCCCTTTCCCACCCCTCCTTTCTTATCTTTTCTTCTTTTCAATCTGTCTCTCTCCATTGTACATGTAAGGTTCCTTCTGTTTCTCTTGTCTTTGGGGTTAGAAGAAGTGGTTTCAAATCATGTTTCTATCACACTATCTGATCACAAGTCATTTCGCCCTCTCTGAACCCCAATTTCCTCATCATAAAAAGAGAAGATGAAATGTGATGACCTCTAGGTCCTTTCCACCTCTCTACAAATCTATACTGATGTATCTGGCCATCTCTCAATCTTTCTGTTTCTACACATCTGTTTGGGTTCATTTCTCTACATACTCCACTCTATGACTGTTCATCCCTCAAGCTGTCCCTGTCCCTAGCTCTCTGGACTTCACAATGTTTATATTCTTGTGTCTATTTGAATCGGAGGGGTCCTCATTTCTGCATGTGCACTGGTGTATCATTCTGTAGCTCTCAGTCAGCCTCTGTTTCTCTTTGTATTTGGCTTAACCACTGTGTATGCCAGGCTGTGCCTCACTCTTTGTGTGTACACTTGTATGTGTTTACTTGTGTGCCTGTTCATCTCTCAGTATCTCATCCCATGTAGGTCTGCTTGTTTCTTAGATCCTTTCCCTCTTAATCTCTATTCCTTTCAGTCTAGTCCTATGATGTCACCTCTGAAGGGAACATCTAGTGTAGAAACTCATTCCATCAGTGCAGATCAAAAGATCACAGGATCAACAGTAGATGGGACCTTCCAATAGAACTCTCTCATTTTTACAGAGGAAGAAACTGAGATACAAAGTGATTAAATAACTTGCTCAAGGTCACCCAGGTGGTGACAGAAGCAGGATACAAAACTAGCTCTTCTGCTTCCAAATGCAGAGCTCTTTCTTCCAATGCTCCTCTCTGGACAAACTAGTTTATTGGTGACCTATGGCTTTGGAGAGCTTATTCGGGCACAGAGACATTGAGCAATCTATCCTTAGTCACACAGTGAATTTTTATCAGAAGCAGGTTTTGAACTCATATATCCTCAACTCTAAAGCCACTATGCCAAACTAACTTTCTTTCCTACAGCTCCCCAATTTTCTATTTTGCTCCCTCTCCATCACAAAACCCACCTAGAGAATTTGTGGAGGGCAGCAACTCTGAATAATGGCCTCCTGATTCTCGATCCAAATCTTTGATTGTAAGAGTAATACTTTAAGCCCTTTGCATTCACTATCTCATTTGATCCTCACAATACTATGAAGTGGGTGCTATTATTTTACCCATTTTACAGATCAGGAAACTAAAGCTATGTGAGCTTTACTGACCTTGTTCAAGGTCACACAACTAGGAGATATCTGAGGCAATTTTCAAAATGAACTCTTCCTGACTCAAAGATCAGCATGCTACTGATGACATCACCCAGCAGTCTCACTTTGGCTCCCATTCCTTTGACCAAGTACTTCCTTTTTAAAATTAAACCTTTAACTTCTATCTTAGAATCAATACTAAGTATTGGTCCCAAGGCAGAAGAGTGGTAAGGGCTAGGCAATGGGGGTTAAGTGACTTGCCCAGGGTCACACAGGCAGGAAGTATCTGAAGCCACATTTGAACCCAGGAACTTCCATCTCTAGTTGACCAAGTACTTTCAAATTTGTCCTGTAGATAGCTTCTTTGTGTATCATTGTTTGCTTGTTGTCTTCTCCATTAGACTGAGAGTTTCTTAAGAATAAGGATAATTCTTTATCTTTCTTTGTTATCTCTGACACTCAACATGGTTTCTGGTACATAGTAGGCACTTAAAATTTATTGACTGCCTAATTGACTAGGGCAAGTTCTCAATATAGACTTCTGAAATTACCTAGGGCTGTGTTGGTGAAGCTATGGCATACATGCTGGAGTGCTGGAGGGGGCTGCTCCCTTTCCTCTCTCCATGCACACCTGAGGACATTTCTCTCATCATTCACCTCTCTGCCCAGCAGCCCAATGGGAACACTTCCTCTCTTCTCTACCTGGGGTAGGGTGAGGGGTTCACATACAGTGTGAGGGTTGTAGTTTGGGCACTTGGTCTCTGAGGTCTCTAAAAGTTTCACCATCACTGACCTAGAGTATATAAGAAGCAGGACCATTCTCCTTCCAGGTTTACCCGGAGAAGTACCTAGGCACCAAGAACCAGGATTCTAGCCCCATCCAAGAGGAATCATCAATGTATACCAATTACTTTCTCCTACATTTTGCAAAGTGATTGACACATAATAAGTCCTTAGTAAATGTTGATTGATTGATTGTAAGTAAGGGAAATAAGGGAAAGGCTTCCAAAAAAGTCAGGAAGTAAAAGAACTATTGAACTAATAAATAAGACTAGGAGCTGGTATTTTGAAAAAAATAAAATAGATAAAGTATTGGTTAATCTAATTTAAAAAATAAAGAAGAGAATCAAATTAACAATATCATAAATGAAAAGGGGATCTCATCTCTAATGAAGAAGAAATTAAGGTAATTATTAAGAGCTATTTCACTCACTATGACAATAAATATAGCAATCTAGGTGAAATAGATGAATATTTACAAAAATATAAATTGCCCAGATTAACAAAAGAGGAAATTGAATACTTAAACAATCCTATCTCAGAAAAAGGAATTGAACAAGCCATCAAGGAACTCCCTAAGTAAAAATCCCCAGGGCCAGATGAATTTACGAATGAATTCTATCAAACATTTAAAGAACAACTAATCTCAATACCCTACAAACTATTTGACAAAATAAGCAAAGAAGAAGTCTAACAAAATTCTTTTTATGACACAAATATGGCACTGATTCCAAAGCCAGGTAGACCAAAAACAGAGAAAGAAAACTACAGACCAGTCTCCTTAATAAACATAGATACAAAAATCTTAAATAAAATACTACCTAAAAGACAAATTATCACGAGGATTATTCACTATGACCAGGTGGGATTTATATCAGAAATGCAAGGATGGTATAATATTAGGAAAACCATTTGCATAACTGGCCATATCTACAAACAAACTAATGGAAATCACATGGTTATCTAAATAGATGCAGAAAAAGCCTCTGACAAAATACAACACCCATTCCTATTAAAAATACTAGAAAGTATAGGAATAGAAGGGCCTTTCCTCAAAAGAATAAATAGTATTTATCTGAAGTCATCAGCAAGTATCTCCAATGGTGATAAATTAGAGGCCTTCCCAATAAGATTAGGAGTGAAGCAAGGATGTCCATTGTCAGCACTAATATTTAATATTGTATTAGAAAAGCTAGAGGTAGCAATTAGAGAAGAAAAAATTGAATGGATTAAAGTAGGCAAGGAGGAAACTTAACTATCACTCTTTGTAGATGATATGATTGTATATTTAAAGAATCCTAGAAAATCAACTAAAAAGCTAATGTAAATAATCAACAACTTTATCAAAGTTGCAGGGTACAAAATAAACCCAAACAAATCATCACCTCTTTTCTATATATTTCCAACATATCTCAGCAGCAAGAGTTAGAAAGAGAAACTCCGTTTAAAATGACTCTAGGCAAAATAAAATATTTGGGAATCTTATCTGCCAAGACAAACTAAGGAATTATATGATCACAATTACAAAATACTTTTCACACAAATAAAGCAAGATCTAAACAATGGGGAAAAACATTAATAGTTCCTGGGTAGTGTATAATTGAAAATCTGTTACCCTAAAAAAGAGCTACATTTCCCAGGAGCCCACTGACTTTCTGTCATGACATACTTCCTGTAGATAGGGGAAATTAGGTGGGGACATGGAAGGTCCCACCTCTTTACTTCCTGTCCCAAGCTTGGTGGTGGTAAGGTGGGTGTTTGAACTGGCTGATCAGCCATGGGCATGTGGTCTTTATTTTGTATCTTCTTTATTCCTTGATTTTCTAGTGATCATTAATAAATCTCTTAAAATATAATCTTTTTATTCAAGATTTAATTTTTACAGTAGGACTAGCTAATATAATGAAAATAACAATCCTACCTAAATTAATTTACTTATTCAGTGCCATACCTATTAAACTACCAAGAAACTTTTTTATTGAATTAGAAAAAACTAACAAAGTTCATCTGGAAGACAAAAGATCAAGAATATCAAGGGAACTAATGAAAAAAATGTGAAGGATGATGGCCTAGCAGTACCAGATCTTAAACTATACTATAAAGTAGTGGTCATCAAAAAATATGGTGCTGGCTAAGAGATATAAGGGTGGATAAATGGAATAGGCTTGGGGTAAATGACCTCAATAAGCTAGTGTTCGATAAACCCAAAGATCCCATTTTGGGAAAAGAACCCACTCTTTGACAGAAACTACTGGGAAAATTGGGAAACAGTATAGGAAAAATTGGGTTTAGATCAACATCTTATACCCTATACCAAGAGAAATTCAAAATGGGTAAATGACTTAAATATAAAGAAGGAAATTATAAGTAAATTAGGTGAACATAGAATATAATGCCTATCCAATCTATGTGAAAGTAAAGAATTTAAGACTAAGCAAGAAATAGAGAACATTACAAGATGTAAAATGAATAATTTTGATGATATTAATTTAAAAAAGGTTTTGTACAAATAAAAACAATGCAACCAAAATTAGAAGGAAAGCAACAAACTGGGGGGGGGGGAATTTATAACAAAAATCTTTGGGAAAGGTCTAATTACTCAACTTTATAAGGAATTAAGTCAAATGTTCAAGAAATCAAGCCATTTCCCAATTGACAAATGATCAAGGGACATAAATCGACAGTTTTCAGATGAAGAAATCAAAACTATCAATAATCACATGAAAAAGTGTTCTACATCCATCCTGATTAGAGAAATTCAAATCAAAACAACTCTGTGGTACCACCTCACACCTAGCAGATTAGCCAATATGACAGTAAAGGAAAACAATAAATGGTGGAGGGTATGTGGCAAAATTGGGACACTAATACATTGCTGGTGGAGTTGTGAATTGACCCAACTATTCTGGAAGACAATTTGTAATTATGCCCAAAGGGCTTCAAAAGAATGCATACCCTTTGATCCAGCAATACTGCTACTACTAAGTTTGTACTCCAGAGTGATAATAAAAAAGGGTTGTACAAAAATATTCATAGCCACATTCTATGGTGGCAAAAATGGGAAAATGAGGGGGTGTCCCTCAATTGGGAATGGCTGAACAAATTGTAGTATATGATGGTGATGGAATACTATTGTGCTGTAAGGAATGATTAACTGGAGGATTTCTACATAAACTGGAAGAACCTCCATGAGCTGTTGCAGAGTGAAATGAGCAAAACCAAGAGAGCATTGTATACAGGAAGTGGAACAATCCAATGTAATGGACTTTACTACTAGCAGAAATGCAATGATCCAGGACAACCCAGAGAGACTTATTAGAAAGAATGCTATCTACATTGAGAGAAAGAACTGTGGGAATAGAAATGGCTTCAGGGAAGGAGGAATAAGGGAATAAGCATTTATAGAGTACTTACTATATGCCAGGCGTGCTGCTAAACATTTTATCTTATCCCATTTGATCCTCCCAAAAACCATGGGAAATAGGTGCTACAATGTTCACTACCTTACAATTGTGGAAACTGAAGCAAACTGAGGTTAAGTGACTTGCCCAGGGCCATACTGTCAATAAGGGTCTGAAGCCAGATTTGAATTTAGAGGGTAGATGGGTCATATCATACTTAGACAGATAAGGCTACTGAAGCTAGAGGTCTGGTATGGAGGCAGATTCACTTTGTCCAAGAACTCAAAGTATATCACAAACCCATACAATCTGTTGACCCTAAATGGTCTGACCCCATGAAAAAGAGATGGCATTGATATGATTCTTTGCTCCTTGGAGAGAATGATTTCCTCATTCTCCCTGAGGTTTGAGAATATCTGTAAGGTATCACTGTAAAATACCACTGGGGAGGGACAATAGGTTGGAGAGTGTGTGGCATAGTTCAGAAGACAGAAGAATCAAGTAACTTTGAGAATCCCCTGTTGGAAGGAGACAAGATTTTGTGATTCTAGGAGAGGGGGCAAGGTTTTTGATACTTGGCTATTGTCAGTGTCACTATTGGAAGTTAGAAGATTTTGCTTTTAATCCTGATTATAGCCACTTAGGAGCTCTGGGGAATTTGGGCAAGTCACTTCTGCCTCAAATTCCTCATCTGTAAAGCAGACATAATAATACTGCACTGCCTACCTGGGATATCACAGTGGTATGGGCATTGTACCCCCAGAAACTCAAGCAAACTATTATCAGGGAAATTCCTTTGCTCCCTTAGGCCCTACTGACTCCCAACCCAAAACACCTTACCTTGAAGATTACCCACCTTTGATGGCCCCATTCAATTGAGATGGACAAAGAGATACACCTCATTCATTTATACTCCAAATGAGGAGAACCAAAACCAACCCCTTGCCCTTGGGCAAACCTCCTCCCCAACTCCTTGCTCCAGAGTTAGGTCCTCACTGCTCTAATAGAATATAAAAAACCCAGAATTGAGGCATTCTGGGAGCAACCCTCCAGGTTGCTCCATTCATGCTGTCTTTCTGTCCTCCCAAGGAGTAGCTCTTCCACCCATGCTGTTCCACCTAGGAGATAGGCTTCTATCTGAGCTGCCTCCTGACCAGATTCAACATTCCTTTCCTAATCAATAAATTTCTCTTATGTTTAAGCCAAGTTTCCAAGTCTTGCATTCTTGAAAAAGGTATCCTTCCCAAACCCCATGGGATCCCTGTGAACCCCACAACAACAGGATCATGGATTAGGAGATGGAAAGGATATTAGAGGTCATCCAGTCTAACCCCTTCACTTTCTGTATGAAGAACCTGAGCTTACTTACTCAAGGTCATGCATCCTTGAGCATCCTTGGATAATTCACTTTATTTCTGTGAGTCTAGGTTTTGTCAAATCAAATAAAGAGGTTAGGCCAATTGACCACTAAGCTTTGTTCCAAAGCTAAATCCTTTGTTGTTTTATTATTGCTTGCTGTCTTATGAAGTCATTAGTTTCTCCTTGCCCAATTCTTAGTTTTAAAGAATTATTTTCTTCAGTAAGTTTTTTAAGCTCTTTTTTCCAATTGGTTGACTTTCCATAATTTTCTTGGTTTTCTTGCATTACTCATTTCTTTTCCCAGTTTTTCCTCCACTTCTCTTACTTGATTTTTAAGGTTCTTCTGAAGCTCTCGCAAGACATCCTTTCTGGGTTTGTGACCATTTTACATTTTTCTTTGAAGCATTAGAAATAGATGTTTTTACTTCACTGTCTTCTAAGTTTGAACCCCGATTTCTATCATTATAGTAGTTTCCTTTTTATAAAAAACAGCCTTTTTCTGGTCTGTTAACTTTGTTAGGGCTGGGATCTGCTCCTGGGGTGTGGGAGATAATGTCTCAAGTTGCAGCTATTTTCATGTTGCTATTTTATTACCTCTCTGGTGGCATTTGACCTCTTTGTTGTTCCAATTTCTATTCTCCAAAGCTAGGTGTGGTCACTGCTGCTCCTGTGAGTGGTGTCGGGTACTCTGAGACCAGGGCCTCCAGTTATGTTGCCATCATAAATGCTCTTATTCTCTACAGTCTTTGATGTGACTACCCTGAGTGAAAACCACAGCTTGCAGGGCACTGCTGCTGGGACCACATTCACCAGCACAGGTATGTGCTCACTTCTGGCCTACAACCCAGGCCCCACATCCAGTTCTAGAGGAGAGACTGCAATCTTTCTGGAAACTGAGGCTGAGAAGACTCAAGCTCCCAGTATCTGCCTAGAGATATCTGTACTTCAATGAGGGCAGGCCAACATGTCTGAGATTAAATTTCCTAACTCCACCTCATAAGTACTTTAGAAATGCTCGTTTCCTTTTTCTCCAAGTTTCTTTACCTATATTAAGGAAATCTTGTGTCCAGTGTTCTTTCCTATAAGCTAAACATAAACAGATTAATAAGAACACCAAATGATGGAGCTGGAGGCAGAAAGAACCTTATAGGCTGTCTAGTTCAACCCCCTTCCTTTCCAGATGAGGAAACTAAGACCCAGACAAGGGAAGTGACTTTCCAAAGGTCACATGGTAGAATCAGGATTGGAAGTCAGGTCCAGTGACATAAAGTTCAGCACTCCAAGTTGAGAGCTCTTTCCACTGGTGTTGGAAGCAATTTTAGAAATCATCTAGCCCAATTCCCCTGTTTGGAATAAAAGGAAAAAGAAGACACCAAGAGGTCAGAGCTGGATTTGCTAAGCAGTACCATAACCAGGACTAGATCTTCCAACTCCTAAATCAGTATAGATAGCTTTTTCTAGGAATTTCTCTTGTAAAACGGAGGAGAGATAAAGAAAGATAACTTGAGGCGGTTCATAGATAAGTGAATGTTTTTTTAAGTGTAATGGAAATGTAGGCAGGGTTATAGACTGCAAGGAAGGAAAAACAGTCCTTAAGAAGAGATTGAAGAATGGAGGGGAGAGGAATGATTCAAGGATTAAGTTGTGAGAAGAGACAAGAAGGGTTGGGCACAAGTGCTCAAGTAGAGTGGCTGGTCTTGGCAAGGAGCAAGATTCCAAGAGATGCCCAACAAAAGAGAGATGGGTAGGGGTGGCATTTAATGCTGAGGAAGTTAAAGATCAGTTAAAGATGAGAGGAAGTTTTATCCAGTAGGATGAAGAGTCCAGTGCACCGAGAGGAAAGAACAGGCAGGTACCATGAATAGCTACAGGAAGGGCTTTGATAAATTCATGGATATCTGATTATTAATCAAAGCTCCAGGCCATTGGGATCATAGGATTTAGTTTTGGAACAAAGCTTAGAGGCCAATTGGCCTAACCTCTTTATTTGATCTGACAAAACCTAGACTCACAGAAATAAAGTGAATTGTCCAAGGATGCTCAAGATTAAGTGGCAAAAGTGGAATTTGAACCAAGGTTTTCTGACTCTGAAACTGGGGCACTTTCTACTGCACTATATGTCTTTCAGCATGATATCAGGAGATTCTCCCTTACCTTTATGGATGAAGGACCACCAGGCCCCCCCCCTACCTGTTACAGGGCTCTGCTGCCAGAAAATCTTGGACTATGTGAACTGTAGAACTGACTCAGTTTAATTCTCATGCCTTTATTATGTCACTGAGGACACCAATCATTCCGAGTGATGCAACCACAGACTGGGTTTGAGTAGAGAAAGCCCTCTGAGGTCCCTTCCTTCCTTAAAAAGGATGATTCCTTACTTCTCTGGACAGGGATAGAGATTAGACCAATGATTTTATTAGGATAGGAAAGCCCCAAGTGAGGAAATCCCTTCTACCCAAACAGGTTGGCAACTTCTCTTCAACTTATAGTCTTAGGAAGTTGCCTGGGACTCTGAAAGTCTATGAGAATGTTGATATGACCATTAGGTGCCAGATGTAAGAGCTGAACCCACCTCTTCCAGGCTTCAAGGCTACCTCTCCATCCACTACACCATACTACTTCTCAATATCCTCTCTTGAACCTGCTCACTTCAGTGTCTTACCACCTAAATGCAGCAAGCCATCAAGTTGTCAACATTCCCAGGATACCACTGAGCTAACTCTCTGACTCCCTACTTCCACTCTCAAGAGCATGGAGAGGGTACATCTTTTATAGAAAAGACACCAAATTCGCACTCTTCTCAATTGGGACTTTCTCTTCCATTCTGTGGCACTTGAAGACCTCAAAATCCAAATTCATTATTAAGTCAACCCTATCAGAGGAGACCAGGTGTGAACCACTTGCTTATTGGGAAGATACACTCCTTTGCACACTCAGTCCCCAATTCCATTTCTAAGTTCACTCTCATTCTAATTTAATTAATCACAAATGCATCATGTTTGACTTTGGCAGGTCCTTTTAGAGGGCGGCAACTGTCTTGGGGGGGGTGGCGGGAAGAGGTGGAGGATGGCACCATTAATGACTTTCTTAAAAAAAGGAAAATTCGTTTGAAGAGTAATTGTTTTTTTACACAGCTATTACTTTCTGCTTTTAAATCTTAATGTCTCATCTGGATGAGCCCCTTATCACTAGCCAACAGGGGGAAGGCAGTGTTTGTATTGGTATTTGCATTTATATGGTATTTTCATACACTGTATCTCCCACTCTGACAGAGCCATGAATCACAGAGCTGTAGCATCCTGTCCACACGCGTGGCAGAAGGCAGCTCTCTTCCACATACTCTACCATGGTGAACTAATTAATCTTTCTTCATTTGAATTCATAAGGAAAGGCCCGTGCCCAAAAGAGCATGGTAGGCTCTATGCATGTATCTTACTCTCATTATCAGGCAACTTGGAGATGTGGGGGATGCAGAATATTTTCTTATCTTCTGGAGTCAACAGATGAAAAGGAAACAGTATCTCTCTCTCCCCCCCAAAACGATGGTCCTTGCTGCTCCTCTCAGAGACAGAATCCCTTCCAGACCTACTCCAAACCAATCCAAGAAGCATTTAAGTGCCTGGTACACACCGGCTGCTGCCTCGATCACCAGGAGTGCAGGGATGAAAATGCAACAGTCTACCCTCCGAGAACCTGTGTTTTACTTCCCAAACAATCCCACCTACAAATTCCATTTCCTGAAAAGAATTATACATAAGGATGGAACTGTGTGACTGGGATGGATAGAAAACATCACCTCCCACTGTGTAGTTTCCCAACTGTTTGCAGAAAGGATGTATATCCTAAATTAAGCAGGGTGGTGTGATGGTAGGCATGCATGGAACCTGGGCTCAGCGAGGAAGGGGAAGGGCCAATGGGAATGTTCCCTCCAGTTACCTGTCATACCTAGCCTATTCTCTGCATACCTAGGATGGAAGCAACATCTTCTGTTTCATTTGACCAAAGGCCTCCAGCCTCTTACCTACCTTTCTCTTTATGTACATTATACATATTGTTCTCTGGACTCTGGATTCTCCATTGGGCAATATTCTATGTGTCCAGATGTCCCCTGGTCCTTATGTCCTGAAATAAAATAACTGGCAGTTTCAGTGAGAAAAGGACTGGATTTGGAGTCATAGAATCATAAATTTAGGACTGGAGGGGAATTAGAGCTCATCAAGGGGGACAGCTGGGTTTAGTAGAATGCCCACTAACCCTGGAGACAGAGAACCTGGCTTTAAATCCTTGTCCCTTGAGACCTATGTGGCCCTGGACAAATTGCTGAGGCCTCAGTTTCTTCATCTGTAAAGCCAGGGGTGGTGTGGGGATTGGCCCAAGTTATCTATGAGATCCCTTCCAGCTCTCAATCTATGATTGTGGTCCCATGCCCCAATTTAACAGATCACTCAACGCACATTTATTAAGCACATACTAGGTGCCAGGTACTGTGTTCAAGGATATAAAACAAACTAGATCGGCTCTTTCCCCAAAGAGGAAACCAAGATATCCAGAGAGGGGCAGTGACTTGGCCAAAGTCACAAAGAGGCATTGTATGATAGCTCAGCTGGTATTTGAGTCAGTTTTTGTTTCTTTCCCAACTCTGCAACTGACTACATTGGGAGTCATTTCTTCTCTCTAGTCTTCTCTTTACTTGTTGATATTCCTTATTCCTCTTAAATTCCATGACTTTCTCCTTCCCTTCACCCTAGTCACATATAGGGATGGCCACACCCAGGATCTCATCATTAGTAATGGACATTCCATTACCGTAATGAAAAACAGCTGCATTCCCTATTGGACCATAAACACCCTTCCCTACACCTCAACCCTCCAAAACCCAATATTTACCTTCAAGGCAATCTCCAACTCCCCTATCCCCAGGCTCTTTCTCAGGCCCCTGTCCTTGCTCTGATTTCACTTTTCTTCCTTTCCATTCTCATCTCTATAATTACCAATTCACCTCTCTACTGTCTTCTGGTTCCTCTGTTATGTCGCTAATCATCCCCTTGCCATACCTCAACCCTGAATTACTCCCAGCATCGCCTTCATTTATTCCTTCTACCTAGTAAACTATTGAGGATGTTATTTGATCTTAATGATAGACAGATTCATGTTATCCATTTTCAAATGGGCCCTCACTGCAGCAGTGATCCTTTCAGTCTTCTGTAATAGATACCCTCTCTCCCAACAAAAGCTTTTCCAAACCTTCTCTTCCCTTCTTAAGTACCCACATCACCCCTCTCAGCTAATAATCTTGCCTCTTATTTTACTGAGAAAGTGGAGGCCATACCCTTCCCCTTACTCTTCCTCTTAAGACCCTTGATGTCAACTCACCCATTCTCTCCTCTTTTCTAGTCTCAGATGATGAGATAGCTCTTTCTTCATGGAGGTCAACTCCTTGAATATGTTTCCTCCAGCTCATCCTCTCCCATCTCTATCATCATTCCCTCTCTCTAATCTATAACCTCTCCCCAATGATTGGTTCTTTCACCACTATCTTTAAATATGTTCAAGTACCACACCCCACTCTTAAAAAACAAAACCTCACTAGAGGATTTCTTTCTTTTGAATTGAAAAACTTGATTTAATTAATTAATTTAGAATATTTTTCCATGGTCACAAGATTCATGTTCTTTCTCTCCCCTCCTCCCTCCCACCTCCCATACCTGATGTGCAGTTCCACTGGGTATTACTTGTGTCCTTGATCAGAACCTATTTGTATTTCCATGTTGTTGATGTTTGCACTAGGGTGATCCTTTAGAGTCTACATCCCCAATCATATCCCCATCAGCCCACGTGATCAAGCAGTGGTTTTTCTTCTGGGTTTCTGCTCCCACAGTTCTTTCTCTGGATGTGGATAATGTTCTTTCTCTTAAGTCCCTCTGAATTGTCCTGGATAGAGGACTTCTTGCCAAGATATCCACCTGAAAAGGGGGCAAGCTAACAAATTCAAACATACCTACTCAAGCAAAATCTTCAAATTTATACCAGGCTAAAATGATCAAGAAATGCAAAGAGAAACTAGAGTAAATGACTTCCCCCACCCCCAAATTAGTCAAGGAGTCAGCAAAGCCAGCACAAGCAAAGGATCGCCTTACAGCATGATCAGAGATGGCCAGGGCCACACAGAGCCCACAAGGCTCTATATACAGGGGCACGAAGAGTCCCTTACATTACCTCTAGATAAATGTGCTGTAAAACATGAGGAAATATTATTGTCCTGTTAAAAAATAAGATGAAAAATAAATTTTCAAATAACCCTGAATAATAGGAAGTGATATTGTATGAAGTAAGCCAGGGAAACTTGATTATATAATAATAATAATATTATAAAGACCAACAACTTTGCCAGGCTTAAGAACTCTGATAAAAAAGTAATGGCTGGTCATTACTCCAGTGGACCAATGAGGAGGCACATTACTACCCTCCTAAGAAAGAGATGATGGACACAAGGTACAGAAAGAAGCACTGGTTTTTGGATATGATCACTGGGTGGATTTAATTTGCATAACTAGAGTTGCTTTTGATGAGCATTATGTTTTCCTTCCTTTTTCTAGGTTAACTGGAAGGGAGGAGTTTTTGTCCAATAAACACTCTTAATACTTTTCTCAGTGTACAGAAGATAACAGAAGAAGGTTCAGAAGGAAGCACAAACAGAACAGTTGTGAAAGTCGTGTTAAATTTTTTATACACTTTTTGAAAAGCAGTGTGAAATGGAAATTCAAAATTTTATATAAAATTGGGTTTTATGCTCTGCTGTGTGAATGAAAATACTTTCTTCCTTTCTGTTTTGTTGTTTGCTTTCAGAATAAAAAAAATAAATAACCTCCACTGGACCCTTGTTCAGTTCAATTATTTCAGTCGTGTCAAACTATTTTTTAACTTGTTTGGGATTTTCTTGGCAAAGATACTAGAGTGGTTTGCCATTTCTTTCTCCAACTCATTTTACAAATGAGAAAAGGGAGGCAAATGGCATTAAGTGACTTGCCCAGGGTCACACGGCTCGTAAATGTCTGAGGCTGGATTTCAATTAAAGTCTTCCTGGCTTTAGTCCCTAAACTCTAGCCATTAAGCCACCTAGCTGCCCTACTAGACCCTACTAGACTCAGCAACTATCTTCTTGTAGTTTATCTCCCTTTCTTAGCCAAACTCCTAGAAAAGGCTGTCTGTGCTCACTTCCTCCACTTCCTCTCCTCTAACTCTTTTAACTTTGCAATTTAGCTTCTTGCCTCATTGTTCAATTGAAACTGCTGGCTTCGAAGTTACCTATGATCTCATGGTCGCCGAATGTGATGGTCTTCCTTCACCCTCATCAGTGGTGGCCTCTCTGCTGCATTTCACACAGTTGTCTAGCCTTTTCCTGGATAGTCTCCTCCTCTGGGCTTGCATGGCATTACTCTCTCCTAGTTTTTCCCTCCTACCTCTCTGCCCATGCCTTCTCAGGCTCTCATCACCTCTCACCTAGGTTATGATCTCCTAACTGGGCTCCCTGCCTCCAGCGTCTCTCCACACCAGTCTACCCTATAAGCTGCCACCAAAGGTATTCCTTTAAGTGCAAATATCATCACGTCCGTCACTCCCCTACTCAGTAAACTCCAATGGCTTCCTATTGCTTCTAGAATAAGACCTAAACTCCTTCGGTTTTCAAAGCCCTTCATGACCTTGCCTCAACCTACCTTTCTAACCTCCTTCTCCATATATGCATACACACACACATGCACAGCCAGATCCAGCCAAACCGTATTTCTCTCTGTTCTTCACATCTGATATTCTAGCTCCCATTTCCACACGTTTGCAGAAGCTGTCCCTCCATTCCTCCAATGCCTTGCCTCCTCCCTTCTAGTCTCATAGGATCCTCTCCCTTTCCTTAAGACCCAGTTCAGATACCACCTTCTCCGTGAAGTCTTTGCTGATGCCTCCAACTACTTGAACCTCTCAAAGTACCTTGGATTGAACTTGGAGTTTCTTTTTTCAGACCCTTCCCCTCTGTCTTAGAATCAACTCTAAGTATTGGTTCCAAGGCAGAAGAGTGGTAAAGGCTAGACAATGGGGGTCAAGTGACTTACCCAAGGTCACACAGCTAGGAAGTGTCTAAGTCCACATGTGAAGGAACCCAGGTCCTCCAGACTCCAGACCTGGCACTCTATCCACTGAGCCACTTAGCTGTCCCTACTTGGTATCTCTTTGTATTTACTGTCTTTATATTTATCCTGTATACACTAATAAGTATCCTTGTTGTAAGCCCCTTGCTACTAGGGCTGTTTAATTGATTTTACTTGTATTTGGAGCCTTAGCCTCTAAAATAGCATCTGGCACACAGTAGGTATTTTATAAATATTTGATTGGGAGCTAGGCAATCTCTAGTGTAAATTCCACCAAACTCCCATTCCTCTGTGAATAAGAGTAAGGACTTGCAGTCTAGCTTTAGAGATGCACAGCCTGGGAAACAGGAGAGGCAGCCTTGCAGCAGCTGAGGGCTGAACTCCAGCTCCAGGGCCTCAGTGGTAGATTTTTGGCCTCCAGAAAGGATGTAAAATGAACTAGGTAAATAGTCAATTCCCTCCTAACTCAGCTGGCCCCTTCTTAGCCCTCCACACTAGAGCCTGTCACTGCTTTCCTGTCCACAGGCTCTATTAGCAGTGCCATCGTTGGCGGGCAGTGGGGAACTCTGGGAGCAAGGTGGGCCGAATCGCAGACTTCCAGCGCCTTGTTGGGAAGAAGCAGTCCAGAGGGGACCTCCAGGTTCAGTAGGTGTCACAGAAATCAGAGACCACTGAGGCCAGAAGGGCCAGCCGGAGGAGATAATGGGCTCTGTGGCAGGCCTGGGAAGTTCCTCAGTCTTTACTTTTAGCCAATTAAAATTAATTCCTTCAGCCTCCCAGCCTGGAAATCCCCAGTTCCCAGACATGTCAAGTTGTGGTTCAATTCGGAGACAGAGGCAATTCCTCAAGAAACCCCCACCTGCCACTATCAAATACGCCTTGTCAAAGTCCAGCTAATCAAACTCTCCCTCCCTCCCCCCAACTTAATCACATCAGCTTTTGGAGCTCAAACGAGACAGGATCCCATCAGGGGATTGGGGCTCAGGCAATGCTGCCTCTTATTCAAATGAGCTCCCCTGGATTTGGGGAAAGCCAAGCGAATTAATTAACCCAGCTGGATGCAAGGCTGCTACAAGGAGGTTCGCCACCTCTTTCCAGGCCTGGCTCACGAATGCCCGAGGCCCTTTCTACCTCTACCCCAGCCCAGTCCAGACTCCAGCCTGGGCTACATCTGTGGAGGGAAGAGGGAGAGCTAAGATGCCAAGGAGCCGGTGCTAAGAATGAGGAAGGGCAAAGCTGAGTGAGGAAGGAGTGGGGGTGTACAGGGGAGCACAAGAACTTCCCCCCACCCTTGAGCTGAATTTTTAAAGGGGCCGTCCAGAAGTGCCATAACCTCTCGGCCCCTCACATCAGGGCAGCAAGAACAGCAAACAAAGTGCCAGGCCTGGAGTTTGGGAAACTATGTATGTATGTAAAGTATGAATCCCATCTCAGATACTTCTCAGCCTATTGGTCTTATCTGTAAAATGGGGACAATAACAGCACCAACCTCCTAGGTTTGTTATGAGGATTCAATGAGATAATATCTACAATGCTATCTAAATGTAAGTGATGATTTTTTATACCTTCTGTCTTAGAATCAAGCCTGAGTATGGATTCCAAGACAGAAGAGAGGTAAGGGCTAAGAAACTGGGGTTAAGTGACTCACCCAGGGTCACACAGCTGATTCTGTAACTAGGTCCTCTCAGCTTCAGGCCTGTAACCTAGCTGCCTCAACCATAATTTTTTTTCCACATTATTCATTTTTATAAGTGAATAATCTTTTTTTTAATTATATTTTATTTGATCATTTCCAAGCATTATTCGTTAAAGACAAAGATCATTTTCTTTTCCTCCCCCCACCCCCCATAGCCGACGCGTAAGTCCACTGGGCATTAGATGTTTTCTTGATTTGAA
Source organism: Monodelphis domestica (assembly GCF_027887165.1). Classification (NCBI taxonomy): domain Eukaryota; kingdom Metazoa; phylum Chordata; class Mammalia; order Didelphimorphia; family Didelphidae; genus Monodelphis; species Monodelphis domestica. Next base: position 54,476,860 of record NC_077235.1, on the reverse strand, counting down.
CCCATTGCCTTGTTGATAGTATTTGCATTAGAGTGTTCATTTAGAGTCTATCCTCTGTCATGTCCCCTCAACCTCTGTATTCAGGCGTAAGTGAATAATCTTATAAAACCAACTCTCCCAAGTATACCCAAATAAGCAAGTAATCCAACAATGTTTTCATTTGTGATTCTACTCCCACAGTTCTTTCTCTAAAGGTGGAGAGCATTCTTTCTCTTAAGTCCATCAGAATTGTCCTGAATCATTGTTGTTATGCTATGTTTACTGGATTGTACTAACTGCTGTTTGTAGCCAAGTCTATCACATTTGATCATCCCACAGTGTTTTAGTTACTATGTGCAGTGATCTCCTGGTTCTGCTTATTCACTCCACATCAGTTCATGTAAGTCTTTCCAGTTCTTATAGAAATCTTGACTATAATTTTTAAAAATAAAATTGTATTATGTTTTTTATATCACCTACACTTCTTAACATATCTTCTCCAACTCCTTGCAGGGAGTCATCTCTCTTTTTTTATTTAAAAATTTTTATTTAATTAATTAATTTACAATATTTTCCCATGGTTACATGATTCATGCTTTCCCCCTCCCCTCCTCCCAATCCCTTCCCATAGCTGACACACAATTCCACTGGGTTTTACATGTGTCATTGATCAAGATCTATTTCCATATTATCGATATTTGCACTGGGGTGATTGCTTAGAGTCTCCATCCTCAATCATGTCCCCAACAAAACATGTGATCAAGCAGTTGTTTTTCTTCTCTGTTTCTACTTCAGGGAGTCATTTCTTGCAGCAAAGAATTTAAAAGTTCAGCAAAACTAACCACCACATTGAAAGGGTCTGCTATTAGCTGTAGCACTCCTCACCCCAGCCCCCATTTTTTCAAATAAACAATAAATGGGACTTTTCATCTCTCTTCTTTGGTCAAGCTTGGACTTTATCATGTAGAATTGTTTTTAATGTCGTTGTTAATGTCAGTAATGATTCTTTTCAGAATTAAATAGCATCTGTTAGGAATGCCCTTATACTCCACAATACCCTGATTTAGAAACAAAACCTAGGAACAAGTTCAGCTGGCCCATTTCAGAAAAAAAATCATTAAACCAATTATTACAGTAGAACCAGGCTTCCAAAGGAGCCTTCATGGATGGAGAAGAGAAAGCCGTGAGATTCTGGAGACTCTTCAGGAGAGAGACATCGGAATAGAGAAAACAGTACAGGGCATGGAGAGGAAAGGGCTTGAAGTTCTGCTGATACAGAGGGGAAGAAAACTCTTCAGCTTGTACCTAATTTCCAGCTTGTCTCCCTAGAGATTTTTGGGGAGAGATTTTTCTAGTTGGGTAAGATTGGAGACTCTCTTGCTATGAGATGAAATTTCATGTCACTCCCAGCTAACGAGTTCTTTTGCGCTTGTATTTTCTTTGGGATATTTTATTTGGTATGACCTCTCCTATTTCTGTGGGTTACTTTGCTTGGATAAATGGCTTAGTCAACTCCCTTTGTGTTTATAAGAGGGAGCTAAGTTAGGGAGGGTAAGCTAAGGGCTACTCTCCCACTTGAGAATTACCTAAGAAGGAGCTTTCCTTTTACAGCCCTAACCATAGTACCTCCAGACCAGAGATATTTGAAGAGGGCATATAGATAGAATCCTAGTCCCATGCTCCTCTAGGAGACTGGAGGAAAGAACCCAGCGTTCCTGGGGCTGACATGACCTTTTGTTCCCTAACCCCACCTAGCTTACAGGTAATGTAGACACAGCTCTGTAGCCAGAGCTGAGCCAGATTGCAGGAAATCTTTCCCCACCATCCACAATCTGCACCGATACAATTAGACAATTCATAGGAATATACATGGTACATTAGAAAAGCATCCCGTAACCTGTCAGGGGTATCCCTGGAACTGTGAGGGGAAGATGTAATTAGCCTTGCTTTGGGAGACATGAGTCATCATTGTGAGTGGGAGTTTGAATAAGGATCTTTCCCGGTCTCTTCCATGGTCTATAGTCAACTTATAAAATTTAGAATTGAAAGGGAGCCAGTAGCTCCAAATTTCATCTAGCCCAAAGCTCTCATTTTTAAAAGGAAAAAATGAGGCCTAGAGGGATAGAGTGGCTTCCTATGATCTAGAGCTAGAAGGGACCATGAAGGTCATCTGGTTCAACCTCTTCATTTTACAGAAGGGGAATTGAGTAGCAAGGAGCTGAAATGACTTGTCCAAGGGCACCTCAATAGCGAGGTTGCAGAGATGAGATAAACACCCAAGACTTTGGATGCTAGATCCAGGTCCATTTCCAGTACCTCATGCCAACCTCCTTAATTTGATATCACAGCTTCATCATCACTTGCTCCTTATGCTGGTGCACATTGTATGTGAGTATGCTAAGGGGGTGTAATAGTAACCCCAACACTTATATACATCCTTCTTCCTTACCCACACTGACACATACTATACAAAGATGGTGACATGAACATGGAGGAAAGAGCCTAAGGCAATACTACAGGATGCCTTCCTCCAAACTCATTCTTTATCCATCTCTGACCAAATTCCCTTTCCATTTAACTATTCATCATTCAAAATAATGGATGAGCATGATCTCCACATAGACTTGCTTACCATGACCCTTCCTATGCTCTAGCACCTATGAACACCCCTTAATCCCTTCAAGACTCGACTCAACTCAAATCCTATTTCTGTAAGATGCTTTTCTGGTCTCTTTCCATCCCACTGCTACAAATGTCCTCTCTGTGATTATTTTCAGGCATGGCCAACTTTTTTTGGCCCCACTTGGGGTTTTCTTGGCAAAGATACTGCAGTGGTTTGCCATTTCCTTCTCCAGCTCATTTTGGAGATGAGGAAACTGAGAGAAGCAGAGTCAAGTGACTTGCTTAGAGTCATGTAGCTAGGAAGTGTCTGAGGCCAAATTTGAACTCAGGAAGAGGAGCTATCCTGACTCCAGATCCAATACTACATCCACTGTACCACCCAGCTGCCTAAACTCTGAGAATACATTCCATTTACTCTACATTTATCTTGTAGATGCCTAATTATTTATATGTTTCCTCCATTAGGACCTGAGTTGCTTGAGGGCATGGACTAGTCTGTCCTTTCTTTATATCCACATTGCTTAGGTCAGTGCCTGGCACATAGTAGGCACTTAATGGATGCCTGTTATGGTTTTGGCATGAAACCACTACTTGGTTTTCCAAATTTGATCCAGCTTGTTCCCCTCTTGGTCAGTTCTGGTATCAGCTCATTGTCTCTCCATAGAGTTTGTTCAAGACATGTGTACTGATGGACCAACCCAATGGACCCATCCAACTGCATGTCAAAGCTTGGGTCCTTAGCATTTTTTCTCTCCTTGACTTTTATTGCAGGAGTGTTGATAAGCCAGGCTCAATGATTTCCTTGGCTTCTCCCAAGGTCTAGGGCTTTATGTCATCTTTCAAGAGGACCCTGTGAATCACTTTGGCATCTATGCAGCATCCTTCCTCCACTGCCACTCTGCTCTGGGCAGGCTCCACGTCCAGATGAGCCCCACACAAAGGGGAAATGGGAAACGCCCAAAGGGAATCTTGCAGACTTCCCCCAAACTCACAGACCTGATTGGTCCCAAGCATGCCAGGCGCCCTGTTAGCCAAAGACCAACCCAGCCAGAAGTCCCCCTTGGAAAGGTCCCTCTACGTTTCTCCCTCTGTCATTTAATGGCAAGTCTAATTGAGCTGGAATCCTTTTCATTCCTTTTAGCCTTCACAGTTAATCAATCTTTCCACTGCTCTGGAGATTAAATAATTATTTGAACCCAACTTTATTAAATAATACAAATTCAGCTCATTGGTAATGAAAATAATCATAAGTCACTGGAGGAAGATGAGAGATCTGACCTTTTAATTAAAGATCAGCAGTCACTAGCAACAGTGAGCGGGAATCACAAAGGCAACATGACCTTTGAATATCTCCGTGACGAATGTAAATGGAGAACGTTGGCAGCGTTCTATGTATTTTTTGATCTCTTAGCATGTAGGCTAGAGGGGAACTAAGTCATCAGGAGTCTGGGTAGGATAATGGAACTGCTCTACAATGAATGGTGATGGATGGCAGGTAGGAAAACCTAGCCCAGAGGCCTCAGAAATCTTTCCGAAACAATCACCCCTGGTTAGGAGAGAAGCACTGGGAGTTTGCTGGCATTGCAAATCCTGGGGGATCATTTGTCATAGAGTGCTTCTTACAGAGAAACCAGGCTGAAAGCCACATAGGAAAATGGCACCCACAGTGCCACCAGTGGTGGACTCATGGGATCACAGATCTAGATTTGGAAGGGACCCCAGAGGCCATCTAGTGCAACATCCTCATTTTACAGAGGAAGAAACGGAGACCCAGAGAGAGGAAGAGACATGGCCAAGGTCACACATAGGATCACAGAATCCTAGATCTAGAGCTGGTGAGGACACCACAGCCAACTAGTCCAATGTCCTCACCTTACTGAGGAAGAAACGGGGGCCATGTGGCAGAGTTTGCGTTTGAGATCAGGTCACCCAATACTCTTCCTACTATATCGCACTGCCTCTCTATAAACATGTACAATAGCAGCTTCCCATTTGTTTTTTATTGTGAACTACCAGACCAAAGCTCCAGAAGCTGTTTCAGCTCTCCTATTTTTTTAACGTCTTAATTTCCTTCCTGGAATCAATACTGGCTATTGGTTCCAAGGCAGAAGAGCAGTAAGGGCTAGGCAATGGGGGTGAAGTGACTTGCCCAGGGTCACACAGCCGGGAAGTGGCTGAGGTCATATTTGAACCTAGGACCTCCCATCTCTAGGCCTGGCTCTCAATCCACTGAGCCACCCAGCTGCTCCCTGTTCCAGCCCTCCTAGAGCCAGTACTTGAAGATGAGAGAACTGCTTCCATACTAACACCAGTGCTCTTCTCTGGGCATGGACGTACAACCTTTTCCTGGATAATGTGTGCCATAGTTGCCATTTTTCCAGCAGACTTTTGACCTGTTTCAAATTTCTACCTAAAGCCAAGGTGGGAATGGGTCAATGGGTCAGCGTGCATTTATGGAGGCTTGAGTCAGTACTGAAGATGGAACAAAAGCCAAAAGAGTTCTCTCCCTCAAGGAACAGTTACTCTAAAGGGAGGAAACAATAGCAACTACTATGTATGTGTATTGGGGAGATGTACAAATCAGATGGAAGGTCACCTTACAGGGGAAGCCACGAGCAGCCAGCGGCTCCATTTCTTTGTCCTTTCAGAGAAGAGCAACTCTGGGCATCTGCCGGCCTCATCCGTTGAGCTAAGATGCTCGAGAGACACAGGGAGATATAATGTGCTTCTCAGGCACCAGAAAGAGAAATGGATGATCGCAGGGCCAGAGAGGAAGGTGAGCCTTCGAGTCAGAGACAAGCTGGCTACAGTGAGAAGCTATCTGAGGCCTCTGCCAGTCATAGAACACAGAAGGAGAAGCACCACCTAGGATCTAAGCCTTCATGCCTTGAGGGGGATCCCAGGCTACACCCAGAATTCTTTGGTCTAGTAACCGTCCCTCCCAGAAAATGCCACATCAGAATGGGGCTGTACCATCTATATGCCTGTGCCCATCTACAAGAGTCATCCAACTAAAGAACGGAACTATACATCTTGCCTGGCAGAACTCTTAGCTTGAGGGTGCCTCCATCCACTTGGGGGGCCACCTGGCTCCCGGAGAAACGAGGAGCAAAAGTGAAATCGTCCGCCAGAGAGAAATCAAGCTATGTGAGAGCTCAGCAAAGACTCAGATGGGACCTCCATCGTCTGAGGGTGACTCCTCCTCACTCCCCAACCCCCATTCCACACACATGGGATGCTGATGCAAATCCATCCCCTGGGTCGGCTTCAGAGCAAAGAACAGTTTTGGGGAACAAGGAAGAAGGACAACGGGGGATGTGATCAGGCTTTCGCTGTCTGGGCTCTTGTTCCGCAGACAAGTCGAGCAGCTGCAAGGCCTCCTTTGGTTGGCTTTTGGGGAAGAATGGAAGCAGCCAACAACAGCCTTCAGAAGCAAAAGGCAATTGTGGTAGATCTACTTTTCAGTTCCTCTACCAGAATATTCATAACAGCCGCCATGGTGTCCGCTGATTATGAAGGCTAGAATTTCCCTTTGTTCTCCTTCTCATTTGCTATAAACATCACAGAGCCGTAGCTGGGAGGGGCCATGGAGGTCATCTAGTCCAATGTGTTTATATTACCAAAGAAGAAACTGAGGCCCAGGAGGCAACGTGGCTTTCCTGAGGCCACAGAAGTCAAAGGACCAAAACTCAGATATCTTTTGACTCCACTACACTGACATGCCACTTTGGAGCTATGTAACCCTGAACAAGTTGCTTCACCTTCCTAAGCCTTAGTTTCTCCATCTGTAAAATAAGAACAATATCCTTTACCTTCAGAGACGCCATGATAAAGCATTGGTCTTGGGGTCCAGAACACTGAGGTTCAAATTCTGACTCTGACACTTACTGGCCATAAGACCTTGGAAAAGTCACCTAGCATTGGCCCTCAGGCAATTCTCTAGCACATAGCTACTAAGTCCTAGGTGGGATTCCTACCTGTCCTGAGAGTTCCCCATGAAACAAAACCAGAGCTCCTCCCTTAACCCTTGGAATGCCATCCTTCCCATCCTTATTGTAAGGACCCAGTGAGACCATGTTTATTCATTAAGCCTCCTGCAAACCCACATTGAAGAAATAGATTCTCCCAACATGTACCAGCACTTTGGAATGAATGTCAACATGAAGGGATCTGGGTTCGAATTCCAGTTGAGCCCCATGCTGCCCATGTGACTTTGTACATGTTGCCTCACTGCTCACAGCCTCAGTTTCCTCCTCTAGACAAGCTGCCCCCCAGCTCCCTCATCAGTCTAAAGCTAGCCCCTATTCTCTGACCCTTCTGCATGCATTCAAGACATTTACAGGGGGTTGCTGCTCACCATGGTTCACCAAGAGGCGATTTCCTTTGAGACATTTTTGCCCAAGCCACCAGTTTGGTTTGGTTTTTTTCATCAGCAAGCCAATCGGTTTATAGATTACCAGGGAAGGACATCAGAGAATCATTAGGTCCAGAAAGCCTATCAGTCACTCTAACAGGACAGCAAGACTAAGTAAAGCACAGACAGCTCCATCTTGGACAAATACTCCAATAAATCAATGGGTCTATGACCTCACTTACTTGGGGTCCTAGCTCTAGAGCTGGGAGGGACCTCCTACACCTTCCACTCCAACCCTTTTATTTTACAGAGGAGGAAACTGAGGCACATAGAGAGAAGGGACTTAGCCAAGGTCACACACAAGGTCCTAGGTCTAGAGTTGGAAGGGATCTCCTACACCTTCCACTCCAACCCTTTTATTTTACAGAGTGGGAAACTGAGGCACATAGAGAGAAGGGACTTGGCCAAGGTCACACACAAGGTCTTAGGTCTAGAGTTGGAAGGGATCTCCTACACCTTCCACTCCAACCCTTTTATTTTACAGAGGGGGAAACTGAGGCACATAGAGAGAAGGGACTTGGCCAAGGTCACACACAAGGTCTTAGGTCTAGAGTTGGAAGGGATCTCCTACACCTTCCACTCCAACCCTTTTATTTTACAGAGGGGGAAACTGAGGCACATAGAGAGAAGGAACTTGGCCAAGGTCACACACAAGGTCCTAGGTCTAGAGTTGGAAGGGATCTCCTACATCTTCCACTCCAGCCCTTTTATTTTACAGAGGGGGAAACTGAGGTCCAGGGAGGGGAAGGGACTTAACTAAGGTCACACAAGGTAGTATTTGACACAGGCAAAATGTAATCGCAAGTCCTCTGATTGCAGAGCTGGCACTCACTCCAACATAGGGCAATAATTGAGAATAACAGCAGCCACATGTCTAGCACTAGAAAGCTCAGTGGATAACACCCCTGCAATTGCAATACTGGACACTAGGGGAGATATCACATGCATGCTCTCAAGGACATATAATGGGTGAGTCCAGAGCCAGGACTGAATTCAGGTATTTTGACTCTGAAACTAATCAGGACTCTTAAAAAAAACCTTGTAGTCTGTCCTAATAACATCTCTGAGACAGAAGGGGAAGGGCTAGTCTAATGGGGTTAAATGACTTGCCCAGGGTCACCCAGCTAGGAAGTATCTGAAGTCATATTTGAACCCAGGTCCTCCAATATCCAAGCCTGGTGCTCTATCAAATGTGCCACCTAGCTGCCCTGTACTGAGTACTCTACCTGTCACCTGGGCTACCTTGCCTATTACCCAAAGAATGGGGCAACCACACTAAGGGAGTAGCAAAGTCTGCCTACCTGTGAGGCTGTTGCCTCCCTCAAGTGTCTGCTGGATTGCATTCAGAGAACAGAAAACTCTGCCTCTAGCTGCTGCCTGTGTGACCTTTGGCAAGGTGCTTCCTCAGTTTCCTCAACTGTAGAATGAGGGATCGGACTCAATGGCCTCAAAGATCCCTGTCAGCTCTATAAGCATGATATGGTTTCAAATCCTGTTTCCGATATTTACAAACTGAGAGACCTTGGGCAAGTCACTTAGCCTCTTTATGGGCCTCAGTTTCCCCTTTTGTCAAATGAGGGAGTTAGACTACAGGACCAAGCTCAAGACCTATAATAGTAAGGGTGAGGGATCCTGGCTAGCTCTCTAGCCCAATTTCTCACCTTCATCCGTCAGCAGGATTTTGTTAACTGGTTTAATCCTTTGGAGCACTACTTGGTCTTGGGAGTCCCACCTCCCCCCCCCCCATGGCCTAGTTTCCCAAACAATGCAGTCCTTACAAGCTGCCTTTTCAGCTACTCTGTGAGCTTAAATTCTAAAAGGATGGGTGCTGGGGGGGAACAGAATGGAGACACCAATTCCAGTCCCCCGCCCCATCCCCAGCAGCTTTGACCTTGCTCCGCAGACCTGCTCTAGCTCAGCCTGCAGGCCCCGAAAGCCTTTCCTGACACTTTCCCACATTTCCCTTCCACAGGCTCCCCCAGGCCCCCCTCGAGTCTCCAACCAGAGATAATCTGCAGATCAATGAGGGCCCATGTCAAACTCTTACTAAGCCGTGTTTTCCCAGCTGGGGGTAAATTCTGCTGGCCTGTATGTAAAACTTCCTAATTAGAAATGTCAAGTCTCTGTTTAAATAGCAAGAAGCTGGGGCTCAGGGAGAAGCCAGGTGGGGGGAGGCTGGCAGGGAAATTAACCCTTCCCTCTCTTCAGCTCCTGACTTGCAGCACCCCAAGGAGAGCGCCCTAGGATGGAAGATTACTGAGACATGAGAGAGACCACAGAAGTCATCAGCACTCTACTTGACATTTTTTAGCACTCTATAAGATGTGCCAAACACATTCCATGCATCATCTAGCCTAGGTGGTACAGTGGTCAGAGTACAAGGAAACCCTGAATTCCTATTGGGCCATATACCTTTACAAGCTTGCATGACCTTGGACAAGTCACTTCACCTGATTGTCAGTTTCCTCCTCTATAAGAGGAGTAGAATAATAATAGCATTTGCCTTCTAGGGCTGTTGTGAGGATCAGATGATCCTTCGGACAGTGCCTGGCACACAGTAGGTGCTTTCTAAGTGTTAACTATTAATTAGAAGTGTCCCTTTCACATCACAACTTTTCCCATCGGGTCTTTGCTATATCATGGGGGGACATAAGAAATTAAATATCAATTTAGGGGGAGTTTTTTGGAAGTTGCAGACTACAGGCAAAGGCCAGCAGATGACACAAATAAGTCTGAAACTCTATAGCAGTGAAGGTGAACCTTTTAGAGACAGAATGCAAGGCCCTACTCCTGCCTTACCTCCACCAGACCAAGTACCATACTCACCCGCCCCCAAAGAGACTGTGTGCCATGCCCCTCCACCAAGTATCGGGTACACCCTGCTCCCCCTTACTCCACACAAGGGAAAGAGGAAGTGCTCCCATTAGGCTGCTAGACAGAGGAATGAGTGATGTGAAAAAAATATCCTCAGGCACTGTAGAGAGGGGGAAGGGAGCAGCTCCGCCTGAGACCCTCTGCTTTTCTTGTAATGGACTCTGGGGGAAGGAGGGTGGGCACATGCCCACAGAGAGTACTCTGTATACCATCTTTGGCACCCATTCCATAGGTTCGCCATCACTGATCTATAACCTGTAGTGAAATACTTAACCCAAATTTTACCAAAAGTTACTTATAAACACCCCATAAAAGAAAATAAAAATGCTCAGGCTTCATCTCTGGGACAAAGGGAGGGCCCCAAATTTTTCACAAGGATTTTCCAGATGTGGGGAGGTGCCATGCCCCTAACCTTGAGATGTGGACTGTATTATCATTTCATTTGGTCCTCACAAAAGACCTGGGAGGTAAGGTTCTATGATTATCCTATTTACAGATGAGGAAGCTGAGGCCTAGAAAGTTTAAGTGACTTCTCACACAGTTAAGTGCCTGAGGAAAGATTGGAACTCAGATCTTCCTGATTTCATTTCTATTCTCTATATTTATTCTATTTTCCTCTTTTAAAGTCAGTGGGGAATCATCACCCAGAGAAGAATCATAGAGTCATGAATTTAAAGCTAGAAGGCATGTTAGAGTCCAATCAGTTCAGTTTCCTCATTGTACATAGGGGGGAAACTGAGGCCCAGAAAAGTGCAATGACTGGTCGAAGGTCACACAACTACTAAGTATTCTAACTGAGGAATCATGATCCATAAACCAATGTCCATTCTGATGTCCCATGTTTCTGTTTCTTTGTAGGGGTGTACAAAGGGCAGGAAACTGAAAGAACTGAGAGGGGGTCAAGACAAGTCACACAGATGAACCAAGTAGACCTATAGCATATGATTAAAATCACTCCAAAAGCGGACTGAGAATCCTAGGTAGTGGGAAGAACAAAGTATTTGAAACCAGGTTCCCAGGTTCTCAGGGACCCAGCCTTGATACTTGACTGTGTGATCCTGGATAAGTCCTTTCCCTTCCTGATCTGTGAAATTAATGAGTTGGACCAGATGATCTCCAAGGCCCCATGCTACAATCTAGACTCCTTAAAGGGTTTTTTGCCCCAAAATATCTCACTTAGAAACTTGACCTTAAATTATAAGAATTTAGGGTTTTAAGGAAGGAATCTTTCAAAACATCTCCTCTAATCTATTCATCTTTCAGAGGAGAAAACAGAGGCCCACAAAGTTGATTTCTCAAAGCCATATAGCTGAGTAGTAGAAGGTAGTAGAAGTAGAGACTGAATCCAGATCCTTGTGACTTCAAAGCTACTCTCCACTGACACTTTCCATTTACCATATTTATCTTTCATTAGAAGTCAAAAAGTCATTCTTACCTGAGAAATACCACATTAATGAATAATGATATCTACTCCATTAAATTACATAAGCACATTATCACCTATTTTGAAGAGCTCTCCTTCATCCAGCTGTCACAATGATACTTCTAAAGCCCAAGTCTGATCACGTAACTCCTCTGCTCAAGAAACCCTAGTGGCTCCCCATTATTCATCTTTATGTTAAAATGTGACCTTTCCCATGTCAAGAAGTCAGAGCTCCTTGTAGAGAGGGAGAAGAGACATCACTCTCTGAAGTCATTGTCTGGAAGATGTTGCCAACCAGTCCAAGGGAGGAAGGCGGGTCAGAAAATGAAATATGCTTGGAATGAATTGCACCCACCCTTTGCTGATCCTAGATGGCCGCAGGTCTTTTTGCTTTTCATTCCTTGCTCTTTTAGAAAAGCATTTCACAACCTCAAAAAGCAGAAGGGCCTCTCCTCTCTCCAGTTCTCACCTTTCCAAGTGAGTGCCAGGTGAAAGGCAAAGTGTGATTTTCTTAAAGGCTTCATCCCTTGACGCTCACCACCTGCGTTTCTGATGAAGTGGGATATTAGAAGAAATGTCACACATAGGCCAAGCTGGGATTGATGTGTGACTCTTGAGAAGTCAAGCAAAGTTTCTCTCTCCAGCTTTAGATTCTTCTAGAAGATAAAAGAGATCCTACCAGTTGAACTTGACCAGATTTTTATTTAGAACTCAGCAATGGCATTCATCGGCATTAGGTCTAGCCCCCAAGCCAGGCCCAAGTCATTTTCCTGGTAAGCTCCTGGACACAACAGATGGTCTCAGGTAGCATTGATTGAGAGACCCCCAACAAGAGGTCTGTCTTTCCTGGATCCCAACACAATCTCTTCATTATCCTGACATAGCCTATGTAAGGGGCCCCAGGAGGCGAAGATCATCCCTAAATTGTCCCACTCCCTCAACACCAGTTTCATAGAAGGAACTATGAAGCCAGTGTCTAGGGGACCCAGCTTGAATATTTGATGTGAGCTGACTATGGACAGTGAGGGGTCATAATAGGAACTAGGAATGGAACCCACATACCCTGAAATCTTGCATTTCTCACTGGTTAAACATCATCTAGAAAACTTGTAGTTTCAACACTTAGTCAGGCATGGATTACAGATTGACCAATTACCCACTCTGTGTACTGGATCTGGAACATTTTATACTGGGCATCAGCTTTGTGCCTAACCTGTTTTGTTAATTACTCTTGGAAATGAAAGGCATCATTAATTATCTATAGTGGTCCTCCAATGTACCACATCTCTCTCCCCCTACTCCATGTTCTCATTCTAGAAGGGCAGCAAGACGTGTCCCACATTGACAAATGAAGACAAGGTGGACAAAGGGGGAACGTGGAATATGTGCACTGGGAACTCTGGCATTCCAGAAGAATCCCCCAACCTTGCCCATGCTCCTTATTCCCTATGGCAGTGATGATAAATCTTTTATTTTTAATTAATTTATTTATTTAGAATATCTTTCCATGGTTACATGATTCATGATCTTTCCCACCTTTCTTCTCTCCCCACTTCTGGAGCTGACAAGCAATTCCTCTGGGTTATACATGTATCATTGTTCAAAACCTATTTCTGTATTATTCATATTTACAGTAGAGTGACCCTTTAACATCAAAACCCCAATCCTATTCCCATTGAACTACATGATTGATCATGTGTTTTTCTTCTGCAGTTCTGCTCCCACAGTCCTTTCTCTGGATGTGGATAGTGTTCTTTCTCATAAATTCCTCTGGATTGTCCTGGGTCATTGCATTGCTGCTAATGGAGAAGTCCATTACATTTGATTGTGCCACAGTGTATCAGTCTCTGTGTACAATGTTCTCCTGGTTCTTCTCCTCTTGCTCTGCATCACTTCCTGGAGGTTGTTCCAGTTCACATGGAATCCCTCCAGTTCATTATTCCTTTCAGCACACAATATTGCATCACTATCAGATACCACAATTTGTTCAGCCATTCCCCAATCGATGGACATCCCCTCATTTTCCAATTTTTAGATGGCAAACCTTTTAGAAACTAAGTGCCCAAACTGCACTCCCACAGTGCATGTGAACTGCCCCCTTACCCTAGACAGGAGGGAGGAAGTGCTCCCACTGGGATGCTGGGCCAAGGGTTGGGTGAGAAATGTCCTCAAGTGCACTTGGAGAGGGGGAAAGGAGCAGCCTCCTCTGACACACATGCCATAGGTTTACCAACACCACCCTATAGCAACAAATCCAAAAACATACTTCTGCCTGAGTTTTGGATGGGAGATGCCAAGCTACTAGACCCTAATAAATATGCCAACTTTGATCCACAGGATGTGAAAGTTGCCACTCTACAGTGTGTACAGTACAGCTTTTACTTCATACTATCAGTTCCAAAGAGGCTACTCTACTAGTCCCAGGGTTTATCCATCTGCCCTAAGACAACCTGATTATCCCCCAGAGTATTCCACCAGCTGTTAGATTATTATACCACCAAAAACCACTTCTTCAAATAAAACTCTTTTCTTATTCCTAGACTGAATAGAGTTTGAGTCTCCCATTCTTGGAAAAATATCCTTCTATAAACTTGAGTGTGCTTCTCCCTCATCATATTGACTTTGCCACTGAAAAGTTGTGTGACCTTGGGAAAGTCCTTTCTCCAAATCTGAACCTCATTTTCACCTCCTTGTAAAATGAAAGAACATAGATTTGGAGCTTACAGGGACCTGAAACATAATCAAGCACAGTAAGTCAGTCTACAAGCATTTATCAAATGCTTCTCATATACTAGGCACTGTGCTAAGTTCTAGTGTTACAAAGAAAGGAGAAAAATAGTCTGCATCCTGAAGAGGCTTACATTCTAATAGAGTAGATGATATATCAATAATTAGGAGCATCTAAGAGAGATCAATTTAGAGAGAGTAAATGGAAGGCAGTTTGAGAGGGGAAGACACTGAGAAAAGTCCACCATAGAAGGAGGGACTTGAGTTGAATTTGGAAAAAAGCCAGAGAAACCAAAAGGCAGAGAGGTGAGGCAGGTTGGAGACCATCAGTGGAGGTCAGGGCAAAGGCACAGAGATGAGAGATGGAATGTTTGCTTTGTACTCAAAGAACTGCTAGCAGGCCACGGCAGCTGGATCAGAGAGAGGAGAAGGCAGTCAAGTGTAAGAAGATTGTAAAGGTAATAAGGAACCAGGATATGAAGAGCTTGGAATGGCAGGCACAGGAGTCCAGATTTGATTCTGGACCTAATAGATGCCTTAAAGGTAAAAGATAATAAGAACTTTACCCATGAGGAACACAAGACCCAGAAAGAGTAACTGACTTGTCCAAAGTAAATAGGATTATATATGTGGAAGATGAGGAGTGGAAGGGGGGAAGGAGGAGGAGGAGGAGGAGGAGGAAGAAGAACAAGAACAAGAACAAGAAGAATCTATAGCTAGAACTTACACAGCACACATATCCAGGGACAGCCAACTAAGAAGTGTCTGAGGCTGGATTTGAATTAAAGGCTTTCTGACTCCTTGTCCAGTGTTCTCTTCACTGTAACCCCTAGCTGGCTGCTAGTAGGGATGATCAAGGTCAATCCTCTTATTTGCCAAGTGAGAGAACTGAAGCCCAGGGAAGCTGAGTGACTTGCATGAAGTTGCTCAGCTAGTAAATATCAAGCCAGTTATTCCAGATCCCCAGTCCAGTTCACACCCCTACCAGTGCAGGGGGAGAGTTGAATTAAAACTTTCTAAATTCCTGATGAACCTGTTACCCACTTCCCCAGAATCATTCCATCATTCATGTGACTTTAGAGAATAATAATAGCTTAACAGTTTAATATTTCCAAAGCCCTTGACCCAAAACAACACCCAGAGGGAGGTTGGGTGGATGTTATCATTCTCACAGTTAGCCGTGAGCTCTAAAGCTACCTTTAAAGTCTAGTGATAAGTTAAAAATGTAAGGATCTTAAGGAGAACCATAGGCTAGAATAACCTGCCCCCTCTCTCCCCTGCCCTGCCAGAAGGAATGGGTTATTCATCCCCTGGGTGAGACTAAGCAGTCCAATCTACCCTAGCACAGCAGGAGTCTAGCATTGTCTTTTCACGGTAGCTCACATTTCTCCAGGGCAGAGAAGAGATTCTAAATTTGGGGTCCATGAACTTTGTGAAGTTTTATTTTAACATTATGATAACCACATTGCTATATAACTCATATCCTAAAGATCTGATTTTATACACTTAAAAACTGTATCCTGAGAAGGTGGTCCGTCCAAATGACCCAAAGGGTCCTGGACACAAATGTGGATAAAAATCCCTGCCCTAGGGTCTTAAGGATCTCACAGGGTTTTCCTTACAATATTTCTGTATAGGGAAGAAGTAAACAGTGAGCCAGAAAGCTTAAGCATTAAGATGTAATAGTGCGAGGGTGGGGTCAAGATGGCAGTGTAGAGGCAGCAAAAGTTCAGACCTCTGAATACCCTTCATTACCAATTACAAACTAAATGCTCCTAGGGGACTGAAAATCAAACCTAACAACAAGACAGAGCCAAGGAAGCCTCCTGCTGGACTCGATTCAAAATGTACACACCCCCAAAAGCTGGAATTCGAGAACACTCGGGTTTAAGGGAAAGGAAGAAGGAAGATCCCAGGACCCCCCCTGCCCCCCACCTAGAGCTCTAGGTCTCCAGCAGCAGTGGGAACCTCTGGGAAGGCAAAGGCTCTGGTGTGGAGGGTGTTCCTTGCGGTCAGGGCTGTGCCAGGCTCAGAGCGTCAAACACAGGTAGTGGGGAAGGAGCTGGAGAGGGAGCACAGAGCAGGCAGCCTGATCCCAGGGGCGGAGACCCTCCATATTGCTTCAGCCTTCCAAGAGGTTTTGGCCTCAGAGCATATCCAGCCCAAACCAGCTGAACTTAATCCCATCAAAAGTCTTTAGAGGTCAGGGAAGCTCAAACTCTAACACCCCTCCTCCACAGACTGCTGGATTTTAATCCAATCAGAAGCCTCCAGAGGACAGGGAAACTCAAACTCCAATACCCTTCCCCCACAGACTGCACCGAGAGTTCTCCTGACAAAGCTACAAGAGGGGAGACTGACAGAAAACCCCAAAACCAAAAAAACGAGAGGAGCAAGAACATAGACAACTGTGGGGAGTAAAGAAGGGGGAAATATGAGCAAACAACAAAAAAAGAAAAAAGAAATTACAATTGATAGCTTCTATACAGTAAGTGAACAAAGTGCAAACAGAACAGAGGAGGAGGGATCATCAAGCATTAAAACAGAAATCCCAGTGAAAAGGATACAGGCTTTGTAAGAACTCAAAATGAAATTCAAAATATAATTAAGAGAGGCTGAAGACAATTGGGAAAAAGAATTTAAAAACTAACATAAGTCATCTGGAAACAGAAAATTGTGTCTTGAAAGCCAAAATCAACCAGCTTGAAAATGAGGCAAAGGAGATGAAAGATTTGGCAAAGAAAATGAAAGATGAAGCAAAGGAGATGAGAGATAAGGTAAAGAGGATGAAAGATGACCTCCATAGAAAATCAGACCAGAAAGACAAAGATGACCAAAAACCCAGGGATGAAATCCAGTCTTTAAGAACCAGAATACAACAACTAGAATTAAGTGACCTCACAAATGTAACAGTTAAAAGAGTGGTTGGCATAAACTGTGACCACAGATATATGGTTTCAAGATATTGTCTTGAGTTAAATCAAATATAAAGTGGTCGCCAGGGGAAAATTCCCAAACATGAAATATACCCAAGTCAGCTGGGTTTTTATGGAGATTTTAATTAATACAAATAAGAAATTAATGAGAGATAGAGAGAGAGAGAGTAAGAGGAAACAATGAGAAAAGGGCTAGGCCAGCCCAGGCCAGCCTAGGCCCAAACCCTAAGAGAGAGATCAGTCAGTGTTTAATCCACTCACCACAATATTTGTCCCAAGCAAGATTCTAGTGTTCAGAGAGACCCACCAGTTTAGCTCCTGAGCTCCATGTCAGCTTCCAAGGCTGAATCTTCATGAATTCCCCTGAACTGGTTAAGATAGCTCCTTTTAAAGAGAATTTTCTCCTATGTCACCTCCCCTAAGTTCTCACATCTACCAATCACAGTAGACGTTTTCCAAAGGACTGACCATTCTTAATTCACACCTGAGTAGACTAAACTTTTGAGTAATTCACACCTGAGTAGACTAAAACCTCACACCTCTTTTGTTAAGGCTTGTCCCTTACAAGTTTGCAAGTTGCCTGACCTTCATAGGTACTTAGCACCTTCCTAAAAATAGACTTAGCTTATGGCTTTTGCTTCACTATAAGTATGAGTTAAGTACTTTTTCACTGTTCAGTAAAGAGTTTACAACTTTATCTTCCCCTAAAGTATGCTTAAGTATGGGTGGAGTAGAGTCCTCACATTCCTGACTAAGTCCCTTCATTGTTTAAAATGGGGAATGGTCTTAACTAAGTATTCTGAAGTAGGGTCTGAGAATTTTTAAGATTCACACAAGGCAGCAGGACACTATAAAACAAAAACAAAAGAATGATAAAATTGAGAAAAATATGAAGCATCTCATTCACAAAACAGAGGATTTAGAAAATTGTTCAAGGAGAGACAATTTAAGAATCATTGGTCTACCAGAAGACCATGACAAAAGAAAAAGCCTGGACATAATACTACAGGAAATTATCGAAGAAAACTGTCCCAATATTCTAGAACCAGAGGGAAAAGTGGAAATTGAAAGAATCCATATATCACTTCCTGTACTTAATCCCCAACTGACAACACCCAGGAATGTTATAGCCAAATTCAAGAACTATCAGACAAAAGACAAGATATTACAAGCTGCCAAGAAGTCATTCAGATACCATGGAGCCACAGTGAGGATAACACAAGATCTACCTGCATCCACACTGAAGGACTGAAAGGCATGGAATATAATATTCTGGAAAGCAAGGGAACTAAGTCTACAACCAAGAATCAACTACCCAGCAAAACTGACTATATTTTTACAGGGGAAAGTACAGTCATTCAACACAGTAGAAGAATTCCAAGAATTTTTAAAGAAAAGACCAGACCTGAACAGAAAATTGGATGCCTAAGTACAGAATTCAAGAGAATAATCAAAAGGTAATTTAAAAAGAGGGAAAAAGAAAAACAAAACAAAAAAACCCTTTTTTTAAGAGACCCAATAAGTTAAAATGATATGTATCCCTATGATAAAAGAGGTCATTGGTAACTCTTAAAAATTGTTATTATCACCTGGGCAGTTAGAAGAATTACACTTAGGGGGAACAGTGACAAACTGTATAGGATGAAATGATAAGACATAAATATTTATATAGATATATGTATGCATAAATACATATATATGTCTGTGTGTATGTATATATATGTACATATATATACAACTAAAGCTAAAAAAGAGGTTAATACTAAAGAAATGGGAAAAGAAACAAAAGGGGGTAAATTTATATGTCACAAAAAAGCTCATGGTGGGAGGGGGAGAACATCAATACACTGTAAGGGTAAAGATGTTGGAGATAGGAAATACTCAACTATTACGTGCATTGAAATTGACCCAAAGAGGGAAGAACAATCCAATCCATTGGGGAAGAGAATAGATTTGCACCCTATAGGGGAGTAAAAGGGTAACAAACAGACTGCTGGGGAGGAAAGTAGTACAAGGGAGGGAGAGGGTGGGGGGTAGTTTTAAAAAGACTGCAAAGAAAATAAGGAGGGGAATACAAAGGCAGGGTGATAGAAAGGGAAGTAAAATAAGGGTGGGAACTAGGGGGACTGATTAAAACCTGATTAAAATATATATAATATATAATATTATATATTTTTATTTATATTTATTTATTTATTTATAATAAAAATATAAAAATAAATAAAATAAAAAACTGATAAAAGCTGATTAAAAATTGGTATACAAGGAAACAGTGAAAGAAGAAAAGATAGGAGTAGGAGTAGAAATCAAAATGCTGGGAAATACACAGCTAGTAATCATAACTCTGAATGTGAATGGAATAAACTCACCCATAAAATACAAGCAAATAGCAGAGCAGATTAGAATCCAAACCTCTACCATATGCTATCTACAAGAAACACACATGAGGAAGGTAGATACGCATAGGATGAAGGTAAGAGGATGGAGCCAAATCTATTGGGCATCAACTGATAAAAAGAAGGCAGGAGTCTCAGTCATGATATCTGACAAAGCCAAAGTAAAAATAAATCTAGTTAAAAGAGATAGGGAAGGTAATTACATCCTGATAAAAGGCAGTCTAGACAATGAGGAAATATCAGTACTCAACATGTATGCACCAAATGTCATAGCACCCAAATTTCTAAATGAGAAACTAGTGGAGCTCAAGGATGAAATAGATAGAAAAACTATACTAGTGGGAGACCTGAACCTTAGAACTAGATAAATCAAACCAAAAAATAAATGATAAAAAGGTAAGAGAAGCGAATGAAATCTTTGAAAAATTAGACTTAGTAGATATGTGGAGAAAAATAAATAGGGACAAAAAGGAATATACCTTCTTTTCACAAAAATTGACCATGTATTAGGGCATAAAAACATTGCAAACAAGTGCAAAAGGGCAGAAATAATAAATGCAACCTTCTCAAATCATAATGCAATGAAAATAATTAGTAAGGGTACATGGAGAGGTAAATCAAAAATTAATTGGAAATTAAACAATATCATTCTCCAAAACCAGTTAAAGAACAAATCATAGAAACAATTAATAATTTCATTGAAGAAAATGACAATAATGAGGCATCCTTTCAAAATCTATGGGACAAAGCCAAAGTAGTACTCAGGGGGGAATTTATATCCTTGAGTTCATATATTAACAAATTAGGGAGGGCAGAGGTCAATGAATTGGGAATGCAAATTACAAAACTAGAAAGTGAACAAATTAAAAATCCTCAGATGAAGACTAAATTAGAGATCCTAAAAATAAAAGGAGAAATTAATAAAATTGAAAGTCAAAGAACTATTGATTTAATAACTAAGACTAGAAGCTGGTACTTTAAAAAAACAAATAAAATAGACAAAGTACTAGTCAGTTTAATTAAAAAATAAGGAAAGAAGAAAACCAAATTGACAGTATCCAAGATGAAAAGGGAGACGTCACCTCTAATTAAGAGGAAATTAAGGCAATCATTAAAAATTATTATGCCCAACTATATGGCAATCTAAGTGATATGGATGAATATTTACAAAAATATAAATTATCTAGGCTAGAGACAATAGCAGTAGCAATTAGAGAAAAAAAGAAATTGAAGGTATTAAAATAGGCAATGAGGAGACCAAGCTTTCACTCTTTGCATATGATATGATGGTCTACTTAAAGAGTCCTAGAGAATCAACCAAAAAGCTAGTCAAAATAATCAACAACTTTAGCCAAGTTGCAGGATACAAAATAAACACACTAAGTCATCAGCATTTCTATATATCTCCAACACATCTCAGCAGCAAGAATGAGAAACAGAAATTCCATTTAAAATCACCTTAGACAATAAAAAATACTTAGGAATCTATCTGCCGAGACAAACACAGGAACTATATGATCACAACTACAAAACACTATCCATACAATTAAAACTAGACCTAAACAAATGGAAAAACATTGATTGCTCATAGGTGGGATGAGCTAACATAATAAAAATGACAATCCTACCCAAATTAATTTACTTATTTAGTGCCATGCCCATTGAACTACCAAAATACTTTTTTACTGAATTAGAAAAAACCAAAAACAAAGTTCATTTGGAAGAACAAAAGATCAAGGATATCCAGGGAATTCATGAAAAAAACTATACTATAAAGCAGTGGTTATAAAAACAATTTTGTACTGGCTAAGAGACAGAAAGGAGGATCAGAGGAATAGATTTGGGGTAAATGACCTCAGCAAGACAGTCTATGATAAGCTCAAAGATCCCACTTTGGTGACCAAAATCCACTATTTGATAAAAACTTCTGGCAAAATTGGAATACAATATTGGAGAGATTAGGTTTGGATCTACATCTCACACCCTACACCAAAAGAAACTCAGAATGGGTGAATGACCTGAATATAAAGAAGGAAACTATAAGCAAATTAGGTGAACACAGAATAGTATACATGACAGATCTTTGGGAAATGAAAGACTTTAAAACCAAGCAAGAGCTAGAAAAAAATCACAAAATGTAAAATCAATAATTTTGATGACATCAAATTAAAAAGTTTTTGTAAAAGCAAAAACTTTGCATCCAAAATTAGAAGGGAAGCAACAAATTGGGGGGGGAAATCATCATTACAAAGACCTCTGACACAGGTCTAATTACTTAAATTTATAAAGAGCTAAACCAATTGTACAAAAAAAAAATCAAGCCATTCTCCAATTGAAAAATGGGCAAGGGACATGAATAGGCAATTTTCAGTTAAAGAAATCAAAACTATTAATAAGCAAATGAAAAAGTGTTCTAAATCTCTTATAATTAGAGAAATGCAAATCAAAACAACTCTGAGGTACCACTGCACACCCAGTAGATAGACTAATATGACAGCAAAAGAAAGTAATGAATGCTGGAGGGGATGTGGCAAAGTTGGGAAATTAATACATTGCTGGTAGTGTTGTGAATTGATCCAACCATTCTGTGGGGCAATTTGGAACAATGCCCAAAGGGCGCTAAAAGACTGTCTGCCCTTTGATCCAGTCATAGCACTGCTGGGTTTATACCCCCAAAGGATAATAAGGAAAAAGACTTGTACAAAAATATTCATAGCCGTGCTCTTTGTGGTGGCCAAAAATTGGAAAATGAGGGGATGCCCATCAATTGGGGAATGGCTGAACAAATTGTGGTATATGTTGGTGATGGAATACTATTTGGCTCAAAGTAATAATAAACTAGACAAATTCCATGGAGACTGGAACAACCTCCAGGAAGTGATGCAGAGCGAAAGGAGCAGAACCAGGAAAACATTGTACACAGAGACTGATACACTGTGGTACAATTGAAGGTGATGGACTTCTCCATTAGGGACAATGCAATGTCCCTGAACAATCTGCAGGGATCTAAAAAACACTATCCACAAGCAGAGCATAAACTGTGGGAGTAAAAACACTGATGAAAAGCAACTGTTTGACTACAGGGGTTGAAGGGAGGGTGGAGGAGAGGGAGGGAAATAATATGATAATTGTAACCAAGGAATACTGTTCTAAATTGACTAAATAAATTAATTCAAATGGGAAAAAATAAAAAAAATTAAAAAAGAATCCTTAGCTTCCTTCAAAGCTAAGTTCAGATGTCATCAACTATTTGAGATATTTTCATATACTTACTTATACATGTGCATATGGTCTCTTCCATAGAATGTAAACTGATGGCATAGACTGTTTCCTTTTTGTACTTTTCATTCCCATTGCCTCTAGATAGTGCCTGTCATAACAAGCACTTACTAAATATTTGTTAATTGATTCTTAAAAAAAAAGAACTGCTTATTTGTATCTTTAGACCATTTATCATCTAGGCAATTGCTCTTATTCTTATGAATGTGAATCAATTGTTTACAGAGCTCAGAAATAAAACCTTTACCAGAAAAACTTGCTACAAAGATGTTTTTCCCCACTTGATTGTTTGTCTTTTATTCTTGCCTCTCAAGGATTTCTTCATGTAAAAATTACAAAATTTTATGTAATTAAAATTAATTTTTTTACAAAAAAAGATGCAACAGTGCCACATATATAAATGAATGAACTTCAGGAAACACAAAGGTGAGGGGTTGGGGATGGGGCTGAGACTTTGCTTTCCTGATACAGCACAAAGTCAGTGCAACTAAAAAGTGTTGATTAAAGTCCTATCGGATGTCAGCATCTACTATGGACAAGATATATCTATGTAAACATATACTCTAGTTCCACATCATGACTGTCCCCATCCCAGTTTGGAGATATTGTGGGGCAGCATAAGAAATTAAATGGTAATTTGGGAGGAGTTTTGTAGAGACTGCAGATGACATATGATGACAAAGAAAAAGTTTAGAAACTCAGAAATGCCTAAAATATATCAATAGTGTTATATAATATTAACATGTTTTATCTTTTAATAATATAAATACACACATTTTCTCTTTTTAATGTTAAAAATAAGTTTAAAAATTTGTTTGCAGAAGGAACGCAAAAACCAGAGGACAGAAAAAGTTTTGAAACTCAGAAACTCATACTTAATCCCAAATTTACAATAAGGTACTATAAACACTCCATAAAAGTAAAAGAAAAAATTTAGACTTCTTTGCCAGTATGAAGGGAGATTTTCTAGATCATAGTGGTGTAGTATCCCTAACATCGCAGCGTAAAAGGGATAAATGGATTATATATTAAGTTCTAATGGTACCAAATATACATATATATGTAAATGTATCCTCATAGGTATGTGTATATGGATATATGTTTGTATATGTGTTCATGTATGTATACATATATCTCTAGATCTTCTGGTGGTCATCCTTCTACACTACTATCAATCCTGTCCATCTTCCCTCCATCTTACTTCATTATTGAACTGAATTTATCCCAAGTACTAAGATTCCTATTTAGGATTGCTGCCCAGATAATAAGTTTTTCCCACATGCCTGGCCCAGATATGTTCATCCATGCCCTGAGTAGATCTCCCCCATCAGGAGCAAGTGGCAATGGCCAAATCCTGCTCTCACAGAGATGGTAGAGGCAAAAGGTAACAGCAACCAAGACAATAACTCCACACCTTTCCTGGCTAAACCCATTCTGTCCTAGTTTCTGAGTTTGACTGCAGAACTGGGAACAGGATGAACTCAAAACTTTCCATTCTGACAATACTGAGGGACTTATGAGAAAGAACGCTATTCGCATCCAAAGAAAGAACTGTGGGAGCAGAAACACAGAAGAAAAACAACTACTTGATCGTATGGTTCAATGAGGATATGATTGGGGATGTAGACTCTAAATGATATCAGCCTAGTTCAAATATCAACAATATGGAAATAGGTCTTGATCATTGATACATGTAAAACCAGTGGAACTGCTTGTTGGCTATGTAGGGGAGGAGGGGAGGGAAAGAACATGAATCATGGAACCATGGAAAAATATTCTAAGTTAATTAATTAAATACAAATTTTTAAAACCAAATAAACCTAAAACTTTCCATTCTTGGGGAACTGGGAGAAGGTGAGGTGAGGGAATTTTTGCTGCTATTGTATTTTCTTGATAGCCCACTGCTTTCTGTTTTAAATAAAGCATCCATGTTTTCCCTACTATATGATATTGTAGACTAAATCTTGACTCGTCTAAAAAGGAGGAGATTCAGTGGGTGAGGACTCTCCATATAATTGCAAATGGTTTTGAATTCCAAGATGGGGAGATTCCCAAGGGCATGGCTACATAGAAAATAAAGTAAAACGGATCTAACTGGGACCCAAAGAACAGAAGCCGCTGGTTTCTGGCATTGCATTAGAATGTAATCTCCTTGAGGGCAGAGACTGGTCCAATTTTTTCCTTATATCCATGGAGCATGTGTTCCATGCCTAGCATAAAGTAGGTTCTTTTTTAAAAACTTTTACCTTCTGTCATATCAATTCTAGGGCAGAAGATTTGTAAGGATTAGGCAATTAGGGTTAAGTGGCTTTCCTAGGGTCAGATAGCTGGGAAATATCTGAGGCCAAATTTGAATCCAGGTCCTCCCAACTCTAGACCTTGTAGTCTATCTACTGTGCTACCTAGCTGCCCCTAATAATATGTACTTAATAAACTTTGCTGATGAATAGACAGTCCTATGTCTTTCTAGACACTTCCTGAATGTCTCTTGAAAGGGAAAAAACACAACTCTTTGTTGACAATGACCACATTCCATAAGAGTAATTCTTACCAGAAGGAACCTAGGGCTGTCTTAGCTAAAGTTTGGAGCTTATTAAGAAGACAAAAAAATCTTCTAAGCAAATGAAGTTGACTAATGTGTGTTTTCAATAATTTAATGGCAATTTCATCCTTTGAAAGGTGGAAAAAGCCATGAAAGGGAGTTGCTGCTAAAAGTGAACTTAAAGGACTGAGTGGGGTAAGAAGGAGCGCCTACCCTAGCTAAGGATTGGTGATAGAGGAGAGGAAAGCCAGGCCCAGTCTCCCATGCTAGCTAGGGTGGAGGGTGGGTTTTCAGGAGTGGGAGGAAGGAAGGATGTGACCACATGGATCAAAATTCTGCTGGAAAATCATCCCAGGTATAATAGGAAATGCTTGAGAATTCATTTTTAGAGACACAAAGGCAGGGGGTGGGGTTAGGGGAACCAAGGATTTTCTTTCCTGATCCATAGAGCACAAATTCAGTTCAAGAAGTGTTGATTAAATGCCTACTGGGTGCCAGTGTCTAATATGGTCAAGACATAAGTTTTTTGCTATTTTTTGATTATATCTTTTTGTAGCCTCATGGAAAGTTTATTTCACTTAAAGACAGCACTGCCGTTCTTTTGTTAAACCATATGTCACCACAAAAAACCTTAGTGTTTTCTATGACCACTTTAGCCACTTTTCTGTCCTGAAATATCATGAGAGAATAGAAATAGATATCTTTAGATTAAAAAATTCCATGTTTTTTGGCAAAAAAAATTGGCAAAAAATGTGGCAAGAATTCTGACTCTGCTATACCATCACTGTCATCACCATCATCATTGCATGACTATAGTCATGTTGCTTCACATTTATGGATTTCATTTTCTAATCTTTAAAGGGAAGGGGTAAACTTTTTGTTGTTCAGCTGTTTTTCAGTTATACTTGGGATCCTATTGGAGTTTTTCTTGGCAAAGATACTGGAATGCTTTGCTGCTTTCCTTTCCAGTTCATTTTATAGATGAGGAAACTGAGGCAAACAGGTTTAAATGACTTGCCCAGAATCATCCAGCTAGTAAATGTCAGAGGTTAGATTTTAACTCAAGTCCTTCTGACTCCAGACCTGGCACTCAACTGCCCACAATAAACCAGATGACCTCTAACTTCCCTTCTAGCACTAAGTCCAGTGAGCTCCATTTTACAGATAAGAAAGCTGAGTCTCCAAGAGGTTAACTGGCCTGCCCAAGACGATGCAGCTAAGAACAAAGCCATGACTTTAAATTCAAATTCCAGTACTCCTTCCATTATACCATAAAGAAGAAAATGAGAATGAAAAGTTGAGCAATAAAAGCTTTGGCCCAAGAACCAGAAGACTTGGTATTTTTATTCTGAATCTCCTATGAACTATTGGTGTCTGATTTTTCCCAAGTCTCTTTTCCTGTCTAGTTTGTGGCTACCTCCTCTGTAAAAGGCTCAAGGTGATCTCTGAGATCCCTGCAAGTGAATGAATGAATGAGAACTTAATACTGCACTTATTATATGTCAAGCACTGTGCTAAGAAGTGGGGATACAAAGAGATTAGTCACACTCTAGCTGACTCATACAATTCATAAAATGCATAATAATATAAAAAGATATTATGCAGGGCAGATATAAAGTTTTAGAAATCCCAGCATTAAGGCAGATGGCAAGGTCTAGGGGTATTTAGATTATATCAGTAGATCAGATGCCTAGGTTAGGAGCTCTTGAGAATTTAGAGGTAGGGCAGATAATAAGTGATGGAGAGATCAGAAAATGCAATGACTAGGCTGAAGGTAAGGCCTGGTATTCCACCATCAATGGAAGAAAGAAAGTTGGCAACTCCCGTCTCATCCAAATGGTGTGAGCAGTTCAGTAGCCCAGAAGGGTTCTGGAATGGCTAGTCTAGGGGAGGGGACTGAGGGCAGGCAAGAAGGGTAATGTACTCCTCTGGTGGACTGTCTTTCCTATACCAGGTCTATTTTGATGAATTATAATCCTTTCATTAGGAAAATGAGATATGGGAATGAACTTGCAAAAGGATATATAACCATTTAATGACTGATCCAGAACTAGAACTCTGACCTCCATTGCTTTTTCCACTAGGTAGACAGTTCTAAGGAATGGACCTATATCTGTGATTTCATTAGTATAGGAAATTTCATTCCTCAGACTTTCAGGATAACATGGGTTAATAATTCTTGAAGTAACATCTTCACCTGGGTATTGAAAGGAAAGGGTTAAAGCAATATAGAAAAAGGTAGCTAGTATCAGTGGCTGCTAAAGGGAAAATGCCTTCATCCAGGCTCATAATAAAGAAACCAGAAAGATCCTAGCTTCTCCAACATTTATCAGTAGCCAACAGTTGAGGCCCTATTGTGTCCCTCATGTTTCCATGTAACTCTTCTTCAAAGGCATCGTTTGCCTGCCCCATCCTGACTCATTAGTGCCTTCCCTAGCCTTTCCAGGTGAAGGGCTGGAAGACCAAAGGAAATGTAAATGTTTGGGAGGCAATGGAGAAAGAAGCTGGCCACTGGAGCAAAGGGCTAGGGGAAGGCGTGGTGTTCTTTTGATTCCTTTGAGAGGATGCCAAGGAATCTCCCTTTGACCTTACCTATTCAGATGCTAGATCTGCCCTCCTGCAGCCCAAAGCATGGCCACTGTGGAGTTGTTCAGAATTCCATGAGTAATCCCATTTGATACTCCTTCCAGAGCCTTCCAGGCCTATCTCCCTTGAGGGGAGATGGATTTTTCATTCTCAAAAAATAGGCACGTCCCTCTATTTTAGTGTGTATTAAAAGTCTAGGGAGAATAGAAGAGTTTGCTTTGAAAATACCAGCAAACAGAATCATAGGATGCTGGATCTAGAATGGCATGGGACCTTGGAGTTCATTGCAGCCATACTCCTTATTTGACAGATGAAGAAACAGACCCAGAGAAGTCAGATGACCTTCCCAAGATCACACATAGGATCTTAGAGCTAGCCTCAGAAACCATCTAGTTCAGCCTTCTTCTTTTACAGAGGAGGAAACTGAGGCAACAAGAGGAGAAATTACTTGCTCTAGGCAAGTAAGTAGTAGAGAGGATTAGAACCCAGGTCTTCTGACTACGAATCTTGTGCTCTTTCCACTGAACAGTTATAATGTAGTAATAAACAGTATGGAAATAGTATTGGACAGTCCTCTCGCTTCAACCCTACTAACTTAGTGACCCCAGAAGAATCACTTCAACTTTCTGAACCTCTGTAAAGTAGGGATGATGACATTTGCAATAACTTCTTCATGAGGCTGTTGTGTTAGAGAAAGGAAAACTAATTCGATATAGGATGAGGTTAACGAGTCACAGTTTTCTCAAAGACTTTAATGAAAGCAAACTCATTCAATTTGTAGAAGATGCGCCACTGGGTGGGATCCCTCACATGCTGGCTGATGTATCTGGGATCCAAGTAGATCTCAGTATTCTTGAACAATGGACTGAATCTAATACAAAGGCATTTAAAAGGGATAAATGTCAAGTACTACACTCTGGCTTTGGAAAAATCAATTGGAAGGTATCAGATGATAGATACCTGAACCCTAGCCACTCAAAAACCATTATGAGATGCCAGAAGGCAGAGCTCATCAGACTAGAGAGGACTCTCTTCATCTTCCTATAGCCTCAAATAGAACTCCACCCACTTGGATCACATGACCACCTCTCTTTCTCCATAGTGCAGCCAGTGGCCCCCTGGGTCTTGTCATTGACTCTGTGCCACCTCCTTAAGAACCACTGGGCCTTTCTATTTGCCCTGCAAATGAACCCTCCCCTAGGATTCCCCTAGGTACTGGACCTCTCAATTAGAAGGTGAGCTCGGGGAGAACAATTGTTATATCACTACGATATTCTATATCCCTAGCCCATAGTAAGCACTTCATATATGCTACAAATTTTCCTCCTACATCACAAGGGTTGGGGATACCACATCCCAATGAGCTAGAAAACCCTCAATAATTTTTTTAAATTTTCTCTTTCTTTTTGTAAACTCTAACTTTTTTACTTAAACTTAAAAAAGAAATCGTATGTATTTATGATGTTAAAATATAAAATATGTTGATATCATATAATGTTATTCATATTTTTATGCATTTCTGAATTTTTAAACTTTTTCTATGTCATCTGCTGGCCTTTGCATGTCATCTTCGTCTCCCACAAACTCCCCCAAATTCCCATTTAATTTCTTGGGCCAAACCACAATATAGTGAAACTGTAATGGAGAAAGTCATGATGGTTAAATGTTGGCTTCCATAAAAAAGATCTGGAGGTCTTAGTGAACTTCGAGCTTGATCTAAATCAGCAGTGAAACATGGCCACCAGAAATGCCAATGTGACCTTAGGCACTGAGATAGGAAGAGTGACCAGAAAGAGGAAGAATCCCATTGCATTATGCCCTAGTCGGGCTATATCTGGAGAATGAGGCTTTTTCCTTGGTACCACATTTGTGGAAAAACATAGGCAATCCAGAGGGTACCCAGAGGAGAGCCAATAGGATGGTCCTAAGATCATACAGTTAGAAATAGATCTTTGAGATCACCGAGTCTAACACCTTCATTTTACAGATGAGGCCCAGAGAGATAAAGTGACTTTCCCAGGGTCACACCATGATGTAAATAAGGCAGGATGTGAACCTAAGTCCACCAGAGTCAAAGTCCAGAACTTTATCCATTACTCCTCACTGCCTCGTACATGCCATATGTGAAATTAGATCTGTTACGCTAAAAAACTACAATCCCCAGCAAAAACTATGATTCCAAGGAGACCACTCACTTCCTGTTATTACATGCTGATGTAGACAGGAGATAAATTGGGTGGAGGTACTGTGTCTAGCTCTTTTTCCTTCCTGTTGGTGGTTTTGGTGGAGCGGAGATTTTTTTGAGCAGGTAGATTAACTTAGTCACATGGTTCTATTTTGTCAGGTAGTAAACTTTATAAAAATAATACTTGAAGTATTGGATGTTAATTTTAACTCTTACACATAGAAGCATCAATTGGGAGACCATTGGTACAAAGGCTCAGTGGCTGGAGGCTGAATGCCACCTACAGTGAATAGTAAGCCAGACAATAGGGTATGTGAAGGAGAGTAATATGAAATAGGACTAGAAGGGACTCCTGGGATTCTAGAACCAGCAGATGAGATCTAAAAGAGACTTTAGCAATTAGCCAATATGATTCACTCATTTCCTCAGCACAAAAAGATTGAGAGCAGGAATAGACCTTACAAGCCACTGAGTCCAGGATCCTCATTTTACAAAGGAGGAAACTGAAACCTAGAGAGGTTATGGGACTTGCCCAGGGTCACCCAGCTTGTCAGTCTCACTAAGATCCTCTGCCTCCAATTCTAGCACCCAAAGAGGTGGGAGCAAGATGACAGAGGGGTGCAAATAGTTGAGCATCTTCTGTTTTATTCTAGAGGCAATAGAATGTCATCGAGATTCAGTAGAGTTGTTTGACTAGAATTCAAAGCAAGTATATTTGCATATTATAAGCCTGGAAAGGTAGACTGAAGCTAGATCCTGGTTGGGGGAGCTTTAAATGCCAAGTAAAAAAATCAATCTTAGAAGCAATAGGGAACCACCAGGGTTTCTTGAGCAATTGAGTGACATGGTTAAAACTCAACTTTAAGAATAACAATTTGGCAACAGGATAAAAAAGGATTGTAGAGGAATGATAGATGCAGAAAGATCAAATAAGAAGCTATTGAAATAGTCCAGGTGAGATGCAGTGAGGGACTGAAACTGGTAGAGGCTGGATGAGTCAAGAACACAACAATAATTAATATGGTGTCAACTATATACCAGGCACTGTGCTAAGTTCCTTTTTTCAAACCCTTACCTTCCATCTTAGAATCAATAGTGAGTATTGGCTACAAGGCCAAGAGCAGTAAGAGCTAGGCAATGTAGGTTAAATGACTTACCCAGGGTCACACAGCCAGGAATTGTCTGGGGCCACACTTGAACCCAGGGCCTTCCATCTCTAGGCCTGGATCTCAATTCACTGAGCCACCTTGAACCCTGTGCTAAGTGCTGTTTATATATATTATCTCTTTTTATGCTCACAATGACCCTGGAAGGTAAGGGTTATCATTATCCCCATTTTACATAAACTAAGGCAAACAGAGGCTAAGTGACTTACCCAGGGTCGCCCAGCTAGTACATGTATGAGATCATATTTGAAGTCAGGTCTTCTTGACTCTAGGACTGGCACTCCATGCACTATAGCACCACCTAGCTGAGAAGAGTATGGATGTGAAAGATGTCAAAGTCTACTTGAGATTTGGACAGAATCAACAATATGGATATGGTTGTGAACTTAGATTCTAGAAAGGCTGGAGATGGCACCAGTGGAAGGAAAATGGGGACATCTGGAGGGAAATAAAATGAATTCCATTTTGGACATTCTTCTCTAATTAGTGAGTCTAGTCTCCCAAGCCTACTGCATATGACTCAAGAGTCAAACACAATGAGAACAAGAAGGGATTTGGGAGATGATCTCCTCCAGCCTTGTCATGTTACAGGAGGATACTAAGAGAGAGGAAGCAACTTGTCCAAAGACACACTGGTATGAAACATATTCAAACATAGCTCTATTGACCCAAAATCCTGAGCTGCAGGCTCTCCACCATGCTACTGAAGATCTTATTTATAATCATAATCGTAATAGCTAGCATTTATAGAATGCTTTAAGGTTAGCAAAGAGCTCTATATATGTTAATTCATTCAATCCTCACAATGATTTCATGAGGTAGGTGCTACTATTATCCCCCTTTTGCAGATGAGAAAATTGAGGCTCAGAGAGGTTAAGTGAGCTACTGTCTGAGGCAGGAGTTGAACTTGAAAATTTATGACTCCCCAGTGCTTAGTAAGGTGCTTAATAAATGTTAGTTGACTTACTGCCTGACTGTACACTATCCACTTCACACTATTCACTTCACCATTTAGTGCTATCTGTCTGATTTTTTGCTTTCTTCTTAGGAGCAGAGGAAGCTTATCTAAAGCCAAAGAACTAGTCAGGTTTCAGGGAATCAACCTAGTGAGGTTCTAAGAGCAAATCTCTCCTTTTCCCCTCTGAATGTTGGGTGCATTCTGAACCAGACAGGACACCTAAAATCCCAAACATTGTCTAGAAAGACAAGGCTTTGACTCCTGTAGCTCCATAAAAACTGTGGCATATTGGTAAGACTAAATGGTAGAGGAGTTCAAAAGCTTTTGCCTCTAATGAGAAATCTAATGGTGGGTATATATTCCCTTCAGAACTATGGACAGCTCCGATCTTTCCCTTTGTTTAGCTTATCATCCAGAAGCAGAGAGAATATGCCATTACCAAGTGAGGACAGAGTAGAATAATAATGGCTCACATTTATTTAATACATTAAGAGTTGCAATGAGCTTTACATACATTATTTGATATTCACAATAACCTTGTGGAAAGTTCTATTATTATCACCATTTTACGGATGAAAAAACTGAGGCACAGGTAGGTGACTGAACTTGCCCAGGGTCCCACCGAAATAGGTGTATGAGGTGAGATTTGAACCCAGGTTTTACAGACTTACAGTCTAGTGCTCTCTCAACTACTTAGCAGTGCTAATCGAGAAGAAAGCAGGGGTTGAATGAGTATACTCAGTTCCAAAGGAGGAAAATGACTGATCCAAAGATACATGGGCAACAAATAGCAGAATCAAAACATGCAGCCAGATTCTCTGGTTCTAAATTAAAGGCTCTGATTAAGGAGTAAGGTAACACTCTTGAACTGGGAATTCTCTTAAAGAATCAAGGTTGCGGAGCAAGCTGCCTCTAAGCACACATTCATCAGTATAGCTGATAAAAGTCAGGAAGGAACCCAGGAAAGAGGCATTTTCCTCTGCCCAGTTTTAACAGTGATTTTTCATCCCCTCTTTAATGTGTAGACAGTAAGACTTTTTCAATAAGACTATAAGTCAGGGGGAAGCCAAGTGACTCAATGTATTGAGAGCCAGGCCCAGAGACAGGAGGTCCTGGGTTCAAATCTGACCCTGAGCTGGTAACTTAACCCCCATTGCCTAGCCCTTGCTGTTATGCCTTGAAATTGATACTTAGTATTGATTCTAAGATGGAAGGCGAGGGTTTAAAAAAATAAGACCATAAATCATCATAAATTACTGCAGTATCACCTCAGGTCAGAAGAATAGAAGAACTGGAGGGATTCCATGTGAACTGGAATGACCTCCAGGAATTGATGCAGAGCGAAAGGAGCAGGGCCAGGAGAACACTGTACACAGATGGATAAACTGTGGCACAATCAAATGTAGTGGACTTCTCTACTAGCAGCAATGCAATGACCCAAGACAATTCTGAGGGACTTATGAGAAAGAACACTATCCACATCCAGAGAAAGAACTGTGGGAGTAGAAACACAGAAGAAAAACAACTGCTTGATCACACAGGTCAATGGGGATATAATTGGGGATGTAGACTAAATGATCATCCTAGTGCAAATATCAATAATATGGAAATAGGTCTTGATCAATAACAAATGTAAAACCCAGTGGAACTGCACATCAGCTACAGGAGGCAGGAGGGAGGAGGGGAGGGAAAGAACATGAATCTTGTAACCATGGTAAATATTCTAAATTAATTAATTAAATTTTTTTCCAAAAAAAAAAATAGAAGAACCTTCAGAACCAAGAAATGGTTTGGGATGGGTGATGGCTTCCTTACTGGGTGGAAGAGAGATGGGTACAGATCCTTCAAAAATATATTTCCTTTAGGGAACCAACTCTTCTTTTTCTTTTTCCTTTTTGACTTGGCAATTATTTACTAACATGTGTTAAGTGAGGAGGGGCATCATTAGAAGGGCAAAATCTTAAAATTGGGTTCAAAAAATAAACATAAGTATGAGACTGGGAAGAATATGGCTAGACCCTAGTTTGTTGTTGGTTTTATTTTTTTAACAATACCCTTTCTATTCATCAGTCCTTTCTCTGGAGGTAGAAATTTACAAGTTATTCTTCAAATATTATTTCTGTGACCATATATGATATTTTCTTGGTTCTCCTCATCTCACTTTTCACAATTTCAGTAGGTCTTTCCATGTTTTTTTTTCATTAGCCTGTTCATCACTTCTTACAGCACAGTAGTATACCATCACCATCATATGCCTTGACTTTTTCAGCCATTCCCCAGTTGATGGGTATCCCCCAACTCCCTTCTTGATGAACAGGTGACATGTTGACTTACTATTTTTACTTGATTTCATTTGACTTGTAACCTGTTTTGTTTATGAAACCCAGCTTAGATTAGACCTACTAATAGAGTGTACAGTCTAGTAAGGGAATGTGCAAGCTACTGGAATAACTATAAAATATGATGAGAGGTATGAACAATTAGCCAATCAACCAACCAATAAGCATTGCCCCATCCAAAGAAATGCCACATAAACTCTTATAGTGGAAAGAACCCTGTATTTGGAATCAGAATATCTAGATTCAAATCCTGACTTGAGACCTGTGTGAAAATGGGTGAAACTCTTGCCTTCTTCAGATTTCTATTTTCTTCTTTGAAAAATAATGAGGCTCAACTACATAGTCTGGAGCTGGGGTCCCAAAACTTTTTACACAGGGGTCCAGTTCACTGTCCCTCAGACTGATGGAGGGTTGGACTACAAAATAAGTATGGACAAATCCCTATGTACACTGCACATATCTTATTTGAAAGTAGGAAAACAAAATGGGAACAAATACAATATTTAAAATAAAGAACAAGTAAATTTAAATCAACAAACTTACCAGTATTTCAATGGGAACTATGGGCCTGCTTTTGGATAATGAGATGGTCACTGTCCAGTTCCATATTTGTAATTGCTAGCCATAACAAGTGATACAAGTGTGCATCAGTTAGTCTAGATCTTGCTGGAGATTTCAAAAGTTTCATTCTGGAAAAAGTCTGTTCATAGATATAAGTACTGCCAAAGATGGTTACCATTTTGAGTGCATGTTTCCTGAGATTAGGATATGTCTCAGAGGGGAGAGATGCACAGAAATTAGGCAAGCTGCTTGACTTGAATGCATCTTTCAGAGTCACAGTTCAGCCAGTTCAGCCAGTTCCATTGGGTAAATTGTATCCACATTTTCAATGTCAATAGAAATGGGCTACAGAAAAGCTGTATGTCCTCTTCATGGAGATGAAGCTCTTTAAATCTGAATTGGAACTCCTTTTGAAACTTTTCCAGTGAATCCACACATGTTTCTTTTGGGAATGCAATCAAGGGTTTTTCCACTAACAGATTTTGAGTTAAGGGGAGATGGCTGAAATTTTCCTCCTTCACTTGTTTGATAAGGAGGCCTAATTTTACTTCAAATGCTTTCACCTGTGATTGCATATCACAGATGAGCTTCCCTCTTCGTTGAAGCTGCACATTGAAACTGCTGAGTAGCTCTGTTACATGTGTCAGAAAGGTGAGGTGCCATTTCCATTCTGCATCATTGAGCTCTGGTACTTCTTTGTTTTTTGAAAGTATAAAAGCTGTAATCTGTGGAAGTAAATCATAGAAATGTCTCAAAACTCTCCCTTGGCTCAGCCAATGGACTTCTGTATGGTACAGAACATCTTCATAGGCAACATTGAGCTCAGACAGAAAAATTGTCTGTGGTTTAATCCATTAGCTCTAATGAAGTTAACAAAAGATACCATAATTTTCATAACAGAGTTCCACTTCAGTGATTTACTACGTAGCAGTGCTTGTTGGTGGATGAGGTGGTGTATGGCTATTGGATGAGAATGTTTACATTTGTCCATCCCTTGGTTAATGTGAGCAATTATCTTTCTTAGACCCCACCATGCTAGGAGCACCATCAGTTGTCACACTGGCTAGTTTAGCCCAGTCCAACTCCAAATCCTTTAGAGTTTGGAAAACCTTTTCATAGATATCCTCTCCTGTAGTTGTTCCTTTCATGCTTTGCAGTGCAGCAAGATCTTCTGTGATTTTGAAATTGTCATTTCTCCCACAAATAAAAATTAGAAGTTGTGCAGAATCATGAACATCATTGCTCTCGAGTGCCAAGGGAAAATAGGAAAGTTTCCTTGTGGAGTTTTGCAAATGCTGATGCAAATTGTCTCCCATTTCTTCAACCCTTCATGTAATTGTAGATCCTGAAAGACCAACTGTACTAAATAAGTCTGTCTTTTCTGGACACATCTCTTTGGCACCAGAAAGATGTTGATCTTTAACAACTTCTCCCTCCATGAATTGTCTGCCAGTACACGCTATTAGCTTGGCAACTTGAAAACTTGCTCGCAATGATGAACTATTTATCTGCTTCTGCTTCACAAAAGTATTTTGCTGAGTTGTCAATGTATTTTTCAGTTTTAATATTTTATCTTATCTCACATCTCCAACCAAACAATCACATTTATTTTTATGTTGAGTTTGATAGTGTCGGCACAAATTGTATTCTTTGAATACAGACACTATATTATGGCATATCAAACACACAGTTCTTTCCTTGTACTGCATGAAAAAGTAATCATAAGCCCACTGTTCTTTGAATATCTTACACTCTGAATCAATTTTTCCTCTTTCTTGACATCATTGTTTCCTAGGGATTCCAAATTGCTATTAGTAAAATACCAATAGAGATATATATATACAGCCCTACAAAAACAATATACCAACAATAATTTTGCCCACACAGAGGCATACAGACTGCACTGCCCATCAATGAAGTCCAATCTGTGCCCATCAATGCAGCCTTTCCAGTCCACATCATTTCAGCCTCACCAGTGGCCATATTGGTGGAAATCCACTTTTACCTCAGGCTCACAGTGGTGTGGTGCACAATTACAGAGCCAGTTCCTCCACTACCTTTCTAGTTCACACTACCCTGTGCGAACCTCACTGCGATCTGTGAACTCACACAGGAATCTGATCACATTGGCTCGGGTTAGAGTTACTCATGGGTAAGACTCATGGGATCAGATTCCATGGCAGAAAAAAGAAGGCACAACACTAGTGTGTGTCCTCTTCAGGTACTATTTATGGATCTGTAATTATAGACCATAATATGAAAAACACATGCCTCACTTCCCCCACATAGTACAATGGCAACCATACTCTCCCAGATGCACAACATAATGACCCCTATAATCTCCCTTTGCCCAAAAGTCTCTCCCCACATCACTACACAGTACAATGGCCCCTATAGGGGCCATTATGTTGTGCTTCTGTTGGGAGTATGGGGGCCAATGTACTACCATGTTTCCCTAAAAATAAGACATTGTCTTATATTAATTTGACCCCCAAAACAGGGGGTATCTTATAAAACAGGTTTCTCACAGTAGAGGCCCACCTCTGATGTCACAGGCCAGATCACTGCTATCCAATGCCTGTATACAGTCCTGGAGGCAGTGCTGGGCCTGTGACACTGTATATTGCCATCTGGGATAGCAGAGGCTGCAGTGCTAGCTGTGATGGGCCTGTTACACCTTGCACAGGCTCATCACTGCCACCAATATTCTGGGCAGCAGTATACACAGTGCAGAATCCCCTCCCCCAGATTACTGCTCACCATGCTGACGTCTTCCATTGTGCAGCCACATAATCCTTTACTCTCAGAATAAGGTGCCATGCAAAGGATGTCACTGGAAGTAGTACTGTGCATGAGCAAAACCACGCTTTGTGATGCAGCCACATACAGTACTCTCACTGAGCACCAATGAAAGAGGTGCCCCCTTTCAGAAGTGTGGTGGGGGCTGGATAAATGGCTACAGGGGACCGCATGTGGCCTGTGGACCATAGTTTGAGGACCCCTGGTCTGGAGGGTCTTGACTAATTCTAAATCTAGAGTCCAGATTAATTGCTAGAGAACAAATGATGGAACACATCTTTTAGTTGAGAGATAAGGGACTATGGATATAAAATGTTGTGAATGCTGCCAGATGAAGTTTCTAGTCAGTTACTTTTTAAAATCCTCACCTTCCATGTTAGATTTCATACTGTGTATTGGTTCCAAGACAGGAGAGTCATGGGGTTTAAGAGACTTTGCCAGGGTCATACAGCTTGGAAGTGTCTGAGGACAAATTTGAACCCAGGACTTCCCATCTCTAGGCCTGGCTCTCAATCAACAGAGACATCTAGCTACCCTCAATTTCTTTTCTTTAAGTTTATTCTTCTTTTGCTACCAGGGAGAGTATGTCTTCCACATTGCAACTCTCTCCAAAGTGGTTTCAATATATCATGGGTCAGCATAAGAAATTAAATGGTAATTTGGAGGAAGTTTTGCAGAAGCCACAAATGACAGCCAAAGTTCAACAGATGACATAGAAAAAAGTTTAGAGGCACCCAAAGAGATCAGAGATAAGGGGGAAAGACCTAGTTGTACCAAAATATTTTAGGAGATCTTTTTCTATTAACAAAGAATTGGAAACCGAGAGGATGTTTATCACTTGGGGAGTAGATGGACAAGTTGTGGTGTATAGTCAAAATGGAATACTGTTGTGCCATAAGAAATGATGAACCGGATGAGTTTAGAAAAACTTGGAAAGATTTATATGAACTGATGCAAAGTGAAGTGAGCAGAACCAGGAAAACACTGTATACAGCAACAGAAATATTATACAATGGTCAGCTGCAGAAGACTAAACTATTATCAGCAAAGCAAGTCTCCAAGATATCCACAAGAGGCACATGATAAAAAATGCTAACCACAGCCAAAGAAGGAACTGTTGGAGTCTGAGGCAGATCAAAGCATTTTCCATTTTCAGATCAAAGCAAATCCATTTTATTTCCTTCATGAGTTTTTTATTTTATGTGTGATATGTGTCTTTTGTCATAGTGTAGGGAATATGGAACTATATATTGCATGAAAACACTGGTATAACCTATATGAGACTATTTGCCACCTTGGGGAGGGGGGAAAGGGAGGGAGGGAGGGAGGAAGATAATCAAAATCCTAGAATGTCGGAAAACAATCGTCAAAAATTGGCTCTACGTGTAACTGATACAGAAATAAATCATTTTAAAATTATATAACCTTTTATCAAGTATTTAACCCAAATTTTACAATAAGGTACTGTAAACATGCCATAAAGGAAAAAGAACAAATTCAGGCTTCTTCTCTGGTGTGAAGGGAGGGCCCCAAATTTTAATGCAGATTTTCCAGACCACGAGGGCATGACGCCCCTAACCCTCATGATGTGGAAGGGATACTTATACTTGAAAATGGCCAGAGCTAGAGAAAAAAGAATTACAAATGTGAAGATGTCAGAGAGTCTTTTGTCCAAGCCTAAGTGGAGAGAGAGGACACAAGCAATTGGAAGGTATCAAGGAGGTTTCTAGAGAAATTTGACAGAGAGAAGGGTAATTCAGATTCAAGGGACAATGTCAACAAAGCCTCAGAGGTCACAGAATTTGAAACCTAAAGCTAGAAGGGACCTCATCAGTCACCTGGTTTAATCCCTTCATTTTACAAAGGTGCAGAGATATTAAGTGATTTTCTTAAAGTCATACTGGAGGTTAGGATTTGAACCCAGCTTCTCCAGATCTAGTGCCTTTACATGGGCATCCTATCAATGTACAAGCTGCCTGCCCAGGCAGAATGTAAGTTCCTTAAGAGCAGTGACTGTTTCATTTTTGTCCTTGTTTCCCTAAGCAGTTGTATGTGCTACATGAATGCTTGTGGACTAACTGGCAGAGTAGAGCAATTTGACTTGAGTGTCTGAAGAGTGTTGGAAAGATAAGGTAGATCCAAACTATGGAAAGCCTTAAATACAACTACAGGCAGCTAGATAGTGGATAGACCACTGGAGTCAGGAAGATCTGAGTTCAAATCCAAGCTCAAACACCTAGCTGAGTAATCCTGGCCTTCCATATGCCTCAGTTTCCCCAACAGTGAAAAATGGGGGGGGCAGCTGGGTAGCTCAGTGGATTGAGAGCCAGGCCTAGAGACAGGAGGTCCTAGGTTCAAATTTGGCCTCAGACACTTCCTAGCTGTGTGACCCTGGGCAAGTCACTTGACCCCCATTGCCCTTATCACTCTTCTGCCTTGGAACCAATACACAGTATTGATTCCAAGATGGAACGTAAGGGTTTTAAAAAAACTGAAAAATAGGGATAATAACAGCATCGACCTCTCAAGGATTGTTTTATGAGTACCAAATGAAATAATACTTGTAAAGTGTTTAGCACAGAGTCTAGTATATAGTAGGTGCTTAATAAATGCTTGTTTTCTTTCCTCTATCTCTGCCACTCCTAAATTGTCCCTGTTTTACTTACTTGAAGGGAAAGAGGGTCACAAATTTGAAATTATTTTAGCAGGTAGTCACTGCCCCAGATAACTTTTCCTCAGAGGCATCCCTTAAATACACTTTGCTTTAAATAAATCTAATCCATTATGAACTGAGTATAGTTTTTTCTCATTTTCCCACTAACCACTGGGCTGCTCTATACTTTTCCAAATGTGACCTAGCTTGCCTACCCCAGCAATTCTACCCGGCGGCATCACAAGCATCTTGTGGGTCTCCTTCCTTGCCCTATACCACATTCCAAACATGGGCACAAGAAGGAGAAATATTGTTCTGACATGTCCAAGTAAGCAGGCTAGCTCAAATCTGCGCCTTCACTTCCAAGGTGTGCCGAGTGTCTTCCATCAACAGCCTGCGAAGTCGGGCTGATACTACCAGGTTATTAACTCTATTGGATCAAGGGAGAAATTGAGCCTCAAAGAGAAGGAGTGAGTGGCTCAAGGTTACACAAGGAGGAAACATCAGGGCTAAGACCCAAACCTGGGTCTCTTGAGTCTAGTCCAGTGTTCCTTCATGGAGATAGTGGAGTACACACACAGTAGATGGAACCCTGAACTTGAAGACCACAAGGCCTGGGTTTGAATTCTGCATATTTGCTCACTGTGTGATCTTGAGCAAAAATACATTTAATCTTTCTGAGGATTTCCTCATATGTAAAAAGAGTGAAATAAGAGCACCAAGAGAATAGAAATGGTTCTAGATGTATTATTTATTGCCTGATACAACAAATAAATGTATACAATAAAGGAAAAGAATTTGGTTCACAAAAAGATTTTCCCTGTTGGGCAGCATTGTAGTCTGTTGGAAAGAATGCTGACTCTGATAGCAGAGGACCTGGGTTCAAATCTGAGCCGGCATGATAAGGAGGGAACTTGAACAGCGCCTGACATGTGGCACAGACTCGACCCACTCAGGGGGAAGGAGGCCATCAGTCCAAGTCTCCAAGATTCAATTCCATCATTTGTTTACATCCTTTGGGTAGCTCAAAAGAATCATCTGGAGCCCTGCAAGTTTGCCCACAGTTATACAGCTAGGACAGGTCAGAAGTCACTCGACTCCTGGCTGTCCTAACTCTGAGGCTGATTCTCTAGCCAGCCATTAAGCTATATCATGTTACCTCTTCTAGTCACCTTACATATAGCATCCTAGATTTAAAGTTACAAGGTATCTCACAGGTCACTGGGTCCAACTCCCTTGATTTAAAAAGAAGGAACCTGAGGCCAGAAGTCTTAGGTGACTTCAGATTATAGATCTAAAGCTAGCAGAGACCTCAGAGTCCATCAAATCCAACCCTTTTATTTTATAGAGAAGGAAACTGAGGTGCAGGAAGGAGACTTGCCCAAAGGCATACAATAAATGTCATAAGTGGGATTTGAACCCAGGTCCTCTGCTGTCAGAGCCAGCAACAAGTAATATATCTGTGACCATTTCCATGGACCAGATGGGAGAATGAGAAAAAATTTTAAAGAGATGCCTTCCTCCCTGTCTAGAAATACACTGAGCTGTGTGGCAGTTAAAATAGTTGGAGTAGTCATAAACTGTAATAATTAAAATGGTTGAGGTCATAAGCTGTAGTGATTAAAATAGTGGAAGACTTAAATTGTGGCCACTAAAAGAGTAGATGAGTAAGTTGTGACTGCAGGAAATATGTTTTCACTACAGTGTCTTGTTTTTAAATCAAATATAAGGTGGTCGCCAGGGAAATATTCCCAATTATGAATATACCCAAGTCAACTGGGTTTTATAGAGAATTTAATTAATAATACAATGAGGAATTAAAGAAAGAGAGAAAGAGAGAAAAAGGAAATAATGAGAAAAGGGTAAGCCAGCCCTGGCCAGTCCTGGCCAACCCAGGCCTAAGCCCTAAGAGAAAAGATCAGTCAGTCCTTAATCACTCACCACAAGATCTGTCCAAGCAAAGATTCTAATGACACCATGCCAGCATCATCTCAGCTGACTTCACCAGCTCAATCCTCAATCTGAAATGTCCCAGAGAGATTCGAGAGAGAGACCCTTCAAGGCAGCCTTTCCCAACTGACTGTTTTTAGAGAGAGCTTTTCATCTCCTTTTAAAGGGCATTTTCTCCTATGTCACCTCCCCTAAGTTCTCCCATCTACCAATCACAGTAGACGGTTTCCAAAGGACAGCCCATTCTGAATTCACACCTGAGTAGACTAAACTTTTGAGTAATCCACACCTGAGTGGGCTAAAATCTCTGAGTAAGTTCTCAGCTCTTTGTTCCTTGCAAGTTCACAAGTTGCCTGACCTTTATAGGTACTTAGCACCCTTTGTATTAGTTCTAAAAATAGGCATGGCTTAAGTATGGGTTTAAGTACTTTTCATTGTTCTGCAAGGAGTTTTCTCCC
Source organism: Monodelphis domestica (assembly GCF_027887165.1). Taxonomy (NCBI): domain Eukaryota; kingdom Metazoa; phylum Chordata; class Mammalia; order Didelphimorphia; family Didelphidae; genus Monodelphis; species Monodelphis domestica. Next base: position 54,434,013 of record NC_077235.1, on the reverse strand, counting down.
CTAAAGCAGGCTTAAGTACGGGTGAAGTAGAGTTCTCACATTCCTGATCTAAGTATGAGTTCACTGCCCAAATGGAGAATGGTCTTAATCCAATCTTATGAAGTAGGGTCTGGGAATTTTTAAGGTTCACAGCTGGTGACGTGAAGAAGGAAACTTGAACAGTGCCTGACATGTGGCACAGACTAGGCCCACTTAGGGGGAAGGAGGCCATCATTCCAAGTTTCCAAGATTCAATTCCATCCTTTGTTTACATCCTCTGGGTAGGCCAAGCTCTAGAGTCTCAGGGGGAACTAGAAGACTAGAATTCGATCTTATTCACTCTGTTCCTGTCAGCTCTGAAAAGTTCAACATCACCTGGAGAAATCCCTGGGCAGACATACAGGTACTACCTGGGTAGCTTGGCTAAGGTGAAAGGGCCCACCCTCTGAGGGGGACCCCCAAGACAGAAGAAACTTTGACAGGGCCTGAAGAGATTGGTTAAGTTCACAGAGAGTTAGCAAACATCAGCGAAGCCCCAGGTGAGTGCAGAACAAAGCCCTAGTTCCTGGGTAGCCACAAGATGGAGATAGGACAATAGCTCCTCATAGCCCTGATGCCAAATACTTGCCATTTTCCCAGGCTTCCTGCCACCTTCTGCTTCAAATAAAGTGTGGGAAAATGTTAAGTAGATGTGCAGCCAAGAGTTGTGAGTTCAAAACTGAGCTTTCCATTTACTAGCTGTGTGAATTTGCCAGAGCGAATTATTTCTCCTGTCTGAGACTTGGTTTCCTTGTCTGTAAAATGAGGATGCTAATACTTTGACTATATGCCTCAGAAGGTTGTTTGGAAGAAAACAGTTCCAGTGTCTTAAGGTTACACACACACACACACACACACACACACACACACACACACACACACATACACACACACAAGTCGTTAATATTATGTTGTCCTCTTCCCTTCTTCCCATCCCTTACAGGTCAATCTGGTCTCTGGGTCCTGGCAAGTCCCAATACCACTTAATCGCCATTTATGGCAGTGCCTGGCTTATGGTGAAAGTCTACCATCCAACTAATGTTAGCATTAGCTTCCGCCCCAGTTTGGATGACATGGAACCTAGTGAAGAAGAACCTGGAAAGACTGACTGTAGAACTGGAATTCTGGAAGTACAAACCACACACTCCAAGTGATCTTTTCGGCTGCTCTTCTGTCCTGCTAATTAATTTCCAATCTCATTAATCATTTCTGCTCTCTTTCCTGAGATCAGGCACCTAGCAGGCCACTGAGGCCTGCGTAAACATGAGCTAGTCAATGTCATCGAACCACACACGAGGAGAAGGATCTTGAATCCTCTCAGGTGAATGAAATACCAGATATTAGGCATTTCGCTAGCATCTACTAGAGAAGGAAACTGAGGCAGAGGGAGGCTTCCAAAACAGGGCCTGCCCAAGGTCACACAGCACATTAGAGTCAACACCAGAAATAAATTGGCTCCTATAATTCCAAGTCAAGTAAGCTTTCCAGTTTACTGCGGTGACCCCATTTAGGCAGAGTTTGGACCTTCGTCATTGCACTGTTTGGACAGTGCGAATATGGGCACATACCCATATGCATTATTCTTCCCTCATTGCTGACAACATGAGGGCTTAGCCACTGGAGCTAAAGTATAGTAATATGCATAACCTTTCCCTTGGTTGTTATCGGAGGAAAACATTGGCAGTTGCTATGGTGGTTGGGTCATCCTGTCGCCAAGCATCACATTTTTAGTGTTGGTGTTTGATTAAAAAAAGACGTCCCATCATTCAGCCTACAGGGACCAATGTTCTATTTGTCTCCCCCCCCCCCGAATATGTTAGCATTCCTGCCTTCCTCAATGCAGTGCTATCTACCTCCCTGCACAAGAAGACGGATTCTGTGGAGCATGCCTGTTAAGGTTAAACGGGTTAGAAGCAAAAGGTTTCCTGGGTCGCCAATCGTTCTTTTGATTTAATTGACATCTGGACTTTTGTCTGCGCTCCTTCCGGTAGATATTTTCAAGGTCAGCGAAGCCCAGAATGGAAATGAGTGATGATTTTCAAGAACACATAAGCCCCGTTAGGCTCGTTTTGCACATGACCTTGGCAGCTCAGGGTCCCCCCTCCCACCCAGAGATCACATTGTCCCCAGTCCATATTGTACACAGTCAATCTGGCCCAAGGGCTCATGGAAGTTGGAACAGGAAGTTTCGTTCCCTGATGCTGCCTCGAAGGCTAAGTCCTCTTTAGGTGGGGAAGATTCTTCCCCAGTGAAAATAATCATCTGGACATTGAGAAAACTGCCAGAATGAGACGTCCTTTCACATGAGGCCAGAACAGGCTTTTCAGATCCTAAATGTAATTTTAGTTGACATGCAATGGTAGCATACTTGTTTATTAATCACTCACTGTGTTCTAGACTCTGGGAGCTACAGAATGGTGAATAATACATTTCCTGAACTCAACGATCTTACATTCTATACTAAAAAGAACAATGGGCTTTCAGTCAGAAGGTCTGTGTTCAAATTCTGGCCATGTGATTTGGGCCAAGTCATTTCCCTTCCTGGGGCCTCAGTTTACTCTTCTATAAAAAGAGGGGATTGGAATTAGTGGTCACTACCAACTCTAATTCTTCAGTCTAAGATCTTTAAATCACTTCCCACTCTCTGGGCCTCACTTTTCCCCTCTATATAATAAGGTGTTTAGACTGGATGACCTCCAGGTTTCCTTCCAACTCAAAATCTATTCTAGGACAATAATTAACATATAGACAGCCATGCAGGATACAAAGGAGAATATAAGACTGATGGCCAAGGAGAGAACCACACAAACTAAAAAAAGAAATTTAGAAGAGGAAAGATCATTTTGGTGGGAGAAGGGAGGAATCAGGGAAGCCTTCACAGAAGAAGTGTCACCTGAGTTGGGTTTTGAAGGAAGAGAATGTCTAAATGATCACCCTAGTGCAAATATCAATAATATGGAAATGGGTCTTGAGCAATGACATAAGTAAAGCCCAGTAGAATTGCTCATTGGCTATGGGAAGGGGGAGGGAAGAGGGCAGGGAAAGAATATGAATCAGGTAACCATGGGAAAATATTCTAAATTAATTAAATAAAATTTTCCAAATTAAAAAAAATGAAGGAAAAGAATGTGAACAATCATGCTTTGGGTATGGGGGACAGAGGTGGGATGGAATAGATCGAGGCCCAGGAAGAGTTAGTTGGCAAGTCTAGTTCAAATGCAGGGGGTATGAAGTGAGATAAGGCTGAAAATGTTCAGATCACAGTTCTTACTAGCCAGCTATGTGACCTTAGGTAAGTCACTCCTCTCAGAAGCTCAGTCTCCCAAGCTATAAAATGAACACCATCATCCTGGTATCTTACAGAAGTGTCACAAGGGAAGTGTTCTAGAATCCTAAAGTGCTGTATTCTGAGCAGAAGCTATTGGCTCTACCTTCTGTGTCTAGCTGTGCTTGCTTCTGCTGGCTTCCCAGCCCTGGTGGCATTTTTCCTTTAGGATTTATTAACTAACTCTGGCACTTACTTTGGGGGTAAACATGGGATGGCCCTCAGTCTCTGTCAGGGGCGACCAAACATCTCTGGGATGAAGAATTGGCATGAAGAGAATCCCCCAAAGACATTCTGGGCTGGAGGGAATAAAGGAATAAGGAAAAAGTCAAGTGTTTCAGGTCCCCAAAAGACTGGAACTCAAAAGGAGAAAGATGGCACAAGTGGCAGAAGAATAGGAAGGGCAGCTCAGAGCAAGAAAGGGAGAGGAGAGACAGGCGTGGCAGAGATCCTGGCTAAGAGACACTAGCCAGAGACTGGGCTGATCTTGGAGAGCTGGACAGAGGCATCCAGACTGGCCAAGGATGCTCTGTATAAGCCATTTCCTAAACTGATTATTGCACACCTAGAACCTCAAGAAACCATCCTAAAAAAGCACTGGAAAAATTAAAGCTGGAAGAGACCTTGGGGGTCTAAACAGCTCTCCACAAGAGGAGCCTGAGCGCCAGAGAAAGGAGATGACTACCTTGCTTAGTGTCACCTAGGAAGTAGCAGAACTTGGATTCCAGTGTGGGACTTCTGTTTCCTGATCTAGGGATCGCTGGTGCACTTATTCCATTGTCTCATCATTTGTGTAGAAGTCTTATCCTGCCCTTTCCTTCTTTTCCTCCTCCAAGTAAATTGTGGTTAATAAAGTAATGGTCAATTGTAAGCACCTCGAGAGAGACAGCTAGGTGACACAGTGAAGAGAATACTAGGCTGAGAGCCAGGAAGACTCATCCTTCTGAGTTCCAATCTAGCTTCAGACACGGGTGACCTTGGGCAAGTCACTTCATTCTGTCTGCCTCACTTTCTCCATCTGTCAAATGAACTGGAGAAGGAAAAGGCAAACCACTCTGGTATCTTTGCCAAGAAAACCCTATATATGGTCATATAGAGTCAGACATGACTGAAAATGACTGAATAATAACAGCAAGGCACCTAGGGGGTAGGGAATATGTCATTTGTCATATTTTGTGTCCCCAAAGCCCAAAACAAAAGGAAATCCTGGCATGGAAATGCCTTTCCCTGATATCTGGTAAGTTCTTAATAGTGGACTGCTGTACTGAATGGGATGCAAGTTGTTTGTACACACACACACACACACACACACACACACACACACACACACAAAGACTACCTGAAGAATAGTATATACATTGACTACAATAATACGAATGAAAAGTACAATTCACTGAAATGATGGCTGTGTGATCATAATGGATAATAGTGGCCCAGAAAAATCCAAGGGAGAATCCATCTTCCTCTTCTCCTTGGAGAGGTGGAAGACTATGGGAGTGGAATGCTACATACACTGTTAGATGTGACAATAATGTTTGGATTGGTGTATCTTTCTTTGTTACAAAAGGAGGCTCAAGTTGTGGATGAATCGGGAGGAATATCTAGAAAGTACACTAACATAGAAAATAATAGTATCATTTTTAACACTCCCTGAGGCTAGGAGGGTTAATATATGACAATGGAAAGAGAAGTGGCCTTGGAATCCGGGGCTCTGATCTGAGCTCTTTTGAGCCTTGTTCTTCTCTAGAAATGGGAATGACGACCTCTGATCTACCTAACTCCCAAGGCTTAAATGATATTATATTTGTACCCCATAAAGTGTGATCAAATTCCGCATCTGTCATTACTACAGCTGTCTGAGCACTGGCAATAGGGAGCAGAAAATGGGTGCTGATTCCTAGCTTCAGCCACAGAGAGATCCTTGGCCATACCAGGAAGGTACTTTTGGAGATGGTGTCATGGTAGAGGCAAAGGCAGGAAGCCACTTCCTGACTCAGCGCTTGGTGATAACCGTCAAGCTGACTTATCTCAGAATACTGTTCACTTCAGTATGTGCACCCATGGCCACTGGCTGCTGGGTAGAGGCCCCAGAGTTGGGCATGCTTCTTAGCGGCCTGGGTCTTTTCCCAGTTGGTTCCATCTCAGGAGTGGAGTCTCTTCATACAGGTGGGGAGATTTCTGGTGTTTCATGGTAGCCATGGTTCACCAGGGGTGTGGAGCTCTTAAATCACACTGCCATATCCCTTGTATTCCTAATCCTATCCCAAAATGTTAAGTTTACCAAACCAAGGAAGGCTTGGCACATACTAAGTACTTTATTCGTTTATTCCGTTAATAGATTGCATAGAAGAAAGAACACTAGACTTGGGAGTCAGGAAACACTCAGCTCAAATCTAACCTTTGACACTTAGCAGTTGCATGACCCTGGGCAAGTCACTTAACCTGTCAGCCTCAATTGCCTCATCTGTAAAATAGGGATAATAATAGTATCTCCCTCACAAGATTGTTGTGAAAATCAAATGAAATAAACAATATGTCTAAAGTACTTAGCAAACTGCAAGCACTTCTAGGTTAGGTGTTGTCATTATCAGCATCACTCATTCATTTGAATAGGGAAATGAAACTTCAGGGGAGTGGGATAATGACAAGGGATAGGAGGCCAGTCTAGGCTGGGAACAGTCTTGCTTGCTCAGGATGACTCAATGATAGTAGAAATGGAAATGACTAAGCATGTTGGAAGTGACTGAGCATGTTGGGAGTGTCTGGTGATGCTAATATTCTCCCAGTGTTTCATAGGATGCTACACCTAGAATTGGCATGTATCTTATATAAATATAGAGACAGCTGGGTGATACACTGGATAGAATGCCAGGCCTAGACAAATCCAGCCTCTGATACTTACTAGCTATGTGACTCTGGGCAAGTCACTTAACCCCATTTGCCTCAGTTTCCTCACCTGTAAAATGAGTTAGAGAAGAAAATGGTAAATCACTCCAGTATATACCAAGAAAATTCCAAATGGGCTTACCAAGAGTCAAACACAACTCAAATAACTGAACAACAAAAATAGATAAAAACATAGACAAGTAAAACTATACAGTGCATTCTTCTATTTATCAGTTCTTTCTCTGAATATATGAACATGTCTCTTTGAACTAAAGCTATTTTGCCTTTAACTTGAGATCATGATCCCTACTCCTGCTTTCAGCTGAAACATAATAAATTCAACTCCAGCCCTTTATTTTTATTCTACATGTCTCTTTCATGTTTAAATGTGTTTTTTGTAAACAACATATTGTTGGGCTCTGGTTTTTGGTCCATTCTGCTATCCATTTGTTTTTTTATTGGTGAGTTCAACCCATTCATCTTCCAAGTTATAATTACTAGTTGAATATTGCCCTCCATCCTATTTTTCCTCACCGTTTATTCTTTACTCCCTTACTTTTTACCCTATCCCTCTTCAGAAGTCTAATTTGCTTCTGCCCACTGCCTTCCTAATTTCCACCCCCTTCTAAGGTCCCTCCTTTATCCTATCCCCTTGACCTCTTTTTCTTAAACCATACCCTCTTCTATGTCCCTCTCTTATCATATCCCCTCACCCTCCTATTTCTCTGTAAATAAAATATTTATACCCTACTAGTTGTATGTTATTCCTTCTTTAACCTAGTTCTGATGAGAATAAGGTTCTAATACTCCCAGTCCTATACCCCTTTCTCCCCTCTATTGTAATAGTTCTTCCATTCATGCCTCTTTCATATGAAATATTTTTCCCATTTTACCTCTCCATAACCAATTTTATATTTTAGAATGAAATTCTCAACTCAACTCCAAACCTTCAATCCATTTCTGCTCTTTCAAACTACCCTAGTAATGTTAGAGTTCTTAAGAGTTATTGGGGGGGGGGGTAGAGTTAATATGGCAACTTAACAGCAGCAAAAGTCAAAACCTCTCTGACTCTCCTTCTATACCAATCTTTAAAAAGTGCTTCAAAAAGACAGAAATCCATACCCAAAAAGATGGAGTGACAGGGCTTTCCTGCTGAACACAACATGAAAGGTAGGCAATGAGAGTCAATTTCTACAGTATAAAGGGGAAAGAGGGAATAAGACTTGGCAGGGCAAACCCCACCACCAGCATTCTGAGACCCACAATTAGATGTGAGCAGACTTTGGAAACCTAGAGCAGGAGCCATAATTACAAAGGAGTACCTCAGGCACACAACTTGAGGTTCTGAGTGAGCACCAACAAGAGCTGGCAGGGAGGAAGAAGGGACTGCCTAGCTGGGTTCCTTGGTTTCCTTTCTGCCTATGGTGAAGATTAGGCCCCAGGCCATGTTAATTAAACTGGATTAATCAGGTATACCAGCAGAGGAGAGAGAAGATTGAAAACTCAATGACAGGTCAGAGTAGCTCCAATAAACAAGCAGAGGGACTTGCTTATAGTCCACAGGGGAAAAAAGAAAGAAAATGAGTAAGTAACAGAAAAAGAAGTTAACCATCCCAAAATTATACAGGAATAAAACCCAAAAAACAAAATCAACAGAGGATGATGGGATCCAAGTAACTTCAAGCCAAACTTCAAAAGAAACTGGGATTGGACTCAGGCTCTGGACAAACTAAAAAAGGAATTCACAAATCAAATAAGACAGGTTGAAGGAAAATGGGGAAACGAAAACAACAGCTTAAAAATCAAAAGAGGTCTGGAAAAGAAGGCACATGAATCACAAGAAGAAAACAGTATCCAAAGATCCAGAATTGACTTACTAGAAAAAGAGGCAAAAAAAATGAAGAAAAGAATAACTTGAAAAGAAGAATGGTCCAAATGAAAAAGGAGGGTAAAAAGGTCATGGAAGAAATTCAGTCTTTAAAAATTAGAATTGGGGAAAACAGAAGCTAATGACTTCATGGGACATCAAGAAATAATAAAACAAATCAAAAGATTGAAAAATAGAAGAAAACATGAAATATCTCATTGAAAAAACAACTGACATGGAAAACAGATCCAGGAGAGGCAATTTAAGAATTATTGGACTAGAAGAAGATGAAGTTCAGGTAAAGAAGACTAAGAAGAAGTGGTCAGTTTCCTTCCAGGGATGGAGCCAAGATGGAGGAATAAAGCAGAGCAGCCCAAGGTCACCATCAGAATCCCCTCCAATTAATATTTAAAAATGCACAAAATGAATACTGGAGTGAAAGAACCAACAAGAAGACAGACAGAAACAACATTTGAGAAAAGAAAGACTTAAAAGTTAGGCAGAGAACATCTAGAGCACTGGAGTGAGAGGAGAACACAGTCAGGAAGACTATATCATGGAGTAAAGAGCAAGCAACACATTCCCATCACTTATCATCTGTCCCAGATTTGGAACCTAAACCCAAGCCAATATTCACATCCTGAGACCCTGCCTGGGAAAATAGAAGTTCAAACAAACCTACATCCCTTAAGGGTTTTGAACATGTGTTGAAGTCTGAAATCTAAGCCCAGGGTGGTCTAGACTGAAGTGGGCTGATCTGTGTAGGCTCAGGAAGGCAAGAGTCCCAGTCCAAGCCTGTGGTGAGAACACAGACCCCAGTTTGGGGTTGTTGGTTGACCCATGGTGTGGTCTGGATTTTTTTGCCAGGGTCTCAGGGCAGAGCTCTAGAACAGGGCAATCAACTGTGTACATGATTGGATCAAGTACACAGTAAGACCAAAAACTTGAGCCTAAGCCGGGGGCTAGAATGTGATCATCCCCTGATATGATCAAGTTCAGAATGAGATAAAAAGCTTATGCCCAAGCCTGAGGCAAGTCTTTATGTTATCAGCATTTCAAGGGTTAATTGAATCAGCAGTGGGAGGAGGCTTCTTCATTAAAGGATAGGAGGGCCTAGAATGTGATATTCTGCAGGGCAAAGAAGGTAGAACTTCAACCAAGAATCATTTATCCAAGTTAAACTGAACATAATACTTCTGGGGGAAATTTTTAAAATAATAAACCAGACCTAAACAAAAAAAAATTAAGTCCAAACACAATATTCAAAGGAAGCCTTAAAAGGTAAATAAGGAAGAGAAAATTTAAGAGACTCATTAAAGTCAGAATGCCCATATTTCTACATGGAAAGAGGATATCTGTAATTCTCAAAAATTACTCTTAGTAGTAGAGGAGATAGAAGGAATATACTTAGAAAGAGGGTGGGGAAGTAAGGTGATTATGATGATATAATGTATATGTAAATGTGATGATATGAAATGATATGTATGTATTATATGATATGTATGCATGTGATATGATGTGTAAAAAATCAAGGGGTGAAAGAGTAGATTTCACTGAAAGAAAAGGGAAGGGAGAGATAGAATGGGGCAAATTATATAACATAAAGAGACATGAAAAATCATTATAGAGAGGGGAGGATAAGGATGGTGACCAGCAATGCTTAAACTTTACTCTTGTTGTAAGTGGCTCAGAGAAGGAAAAACAAATACACTCATTAGGATATAGAATTATAACTTACCCTACAGAGAAGTAGAAGGGGAATAAGACAGTGGAAGGCAGAGGTAATTGGAGGGAGGGGGAAGTGGGGGGATGATAAAAAGCAAAATACTGATGAGGAGGAATAGAGAGAAAAGAAATAGAGCAGGATCTAAATGGGAAAATAAGATGGAGGGCAATACACAGTAATCATAACTCTTAAGGTGAATGGGATGAACTCACCCCAAAACCGGAAGTGGATAGCAGAGTGGATTAAAAACCAAAATCCTACTATATGTTGTTTACAAGAAACACATTTGAAGTGGGATAACACACACACAGATTAAAGGTAATAGACTGGAGCAGAATTTATTATGAAACATCTAAAGTAAGAAAAGCAGGAGTAGCAATCATGATATCAGACAAAGCTAAAGTAAAAATGTATCAGATTAAAAGAGATAAGGACGGAATTTACATCTTGCTAAAAAGAACTATAAACAATGAGGTAATATCAATACTAAACATTTATGCATCAAATGTTATAGCATATAGATTTCTAAAGGAGAAACTAAGGACCTAAAGGAAGAAATAGATAGTAAAACTATACTGGGGGGACCTCAACCTTTCCCTATCAGAATTAGATAAATGGAACCAAAAAACAAATAAGAAAGAAGTAAGGGAAGTGAATGAAATGTAAAAAAATAATTAGAGTTAATAGATATCTGGAGAAAACTGAACAGGTATAAAAAAGGAATATACCTTCTTTTCAGTAGCACATGGTACATATACAAATATCAACCATATACTACAGCATAAAAACATTGCAAACAAATACAGAAAAGCAGGAATAATGAATGCAAAATTTTCAGATAATAATGCAATAAAATTATAATGTGTAAGGGATAATGGAGAGGCAAATTTAAAATTAATTAGAAACTAAATAATCTAGTTCTTCAAAACTGGTGGGTCAAAAAACAAATCATAGAAACAATGAATGATTTCATTGAAGAGAATGGCAATAAGGAGGAAACATATAAAAATCTATGGGATATGTCCAAAGCAGTACTCAGGGAAGTATCTCTGAGTGCCTATATCTACAAAATAGAGAGGGAGGAGATTAGTGAATTGGGTTTGCAACTTTAAAAATTAGAAAAAGAACAAATTTAAAATTCCCAGATAAAAACTAAATTGGAAATACTAAGGAAGAAATTAATCAAATTGAAAGAAAAAGAACTAATGAACTAATTAATAAAACTAGGAGCTGGTATATTGAAAAAACAAATAGATAAAGTACTGCTAAATCTAATTTAAAAAAAGAAAGAAGAGAAGTAAATTAACAGTATCAAAAATGAAAAGGGGATCTCACCTCTCATGAAGAGGAAATTAAGACAATTATTAAGAATTGCTTTGCCTAGTTATATGGCAATAAATATGGCAATCTAGGTGAAATGGGAGAATATTTACAAAATATAAAATGCCTAGATTAACAAAAGAGGAAATAGAGTATTTAAATAACCCTATCTCAGAAAAAGAAATTGAATAAGCCATCAAGGAACTCCCTAAGAAGAAATCCCAAGGGCCAGATGGATTCACAAGAGAATTCTTTCTTAAATTTTATTTAATTAGTTTAGAACATTATTCCTTGTTTAAAAGAATCATATTCTTTCCCTTCCCTCCCCCCACACCTTCCCATAGCCAACACACAATACCACTGTATTTTACATAACAAGGGAATTCTATCAAAGATTTAAAGGACAAATACTTCCAATACTACACAAATTATTTGACATAATAAGCAATAAAAGGGATCTTACAAAAAGTTTTTGATGACATAAATATGGTACTAATTCCCAAGCCAGGAAGACCAAAAACAGACAAGGAAAACTACAGGCCAATCTCCTTAATGAGCATAGATGCAAAAATCTTAAATAAAATCCTAAATAAAAAAGAGGCACTACAGCAACTCATTGCAAGGATTATTTACTGTGACCAGGTAGGATTTATACCAAAAAATCAAATTTAGTTTAACATTAGGAAAATCATCCACATAACAATATCAATAACCAAATTAACAGAAATCACATGATTACCTCAATAGATGAAGAAAAAGCCTTTGATAAAATATAATACCAATTCCTATTAAAACACTAGAAAGTATAGGAATAGAATCTAAAACCATCAGCAAGTATCATCTCCAATGGTGATAAATTAGGAGGCCTTACCTATAAGATCAAGAGTGAAGCAAGGATGCGAATTGTCACCACTAATATTTAATATTGTATTAGAAATGCTAGAGGTAGCAATTAAAGAAGAAAAAAATTGAAGGGATTAAAGTAGGCAATGAGGATACTAAACTATCACTCTTTTCAGATGATATGATGGTATACCTAGAGAATCCTAGAAAATCAACTAAAAAGATAGTAGAAACAATAATTTTTAGCAAAGTTGCAGGATACAAAATAAACCCACACAAATCATCAGCATTTCTATATATTTTTGAACACATCTCAGCTGCAAGAGTTAGAAAGCGAAATTCCATTTAAAATCACCCTAGAAAATATGAAATATTTAGGAATCGATTTGCAAAGACAAACACAGGAACTATATGAACACGACTATAAAACACTTTTCAAATAATTAAAACTAGATCTAAACAAGGAAAAACATTAATTGCTTCATGGGTAGGACTAACTAATATAAGGAAAATGACAATTCTACCTAAACTAATTTACTTATTCAGTGCCATACCTATCAAACTACCCATAAAACTTTTTTATAGAATTACAAAAAAATAATGACAAAGTTCGTCTGGAAAAAGAAAAGATCAAGAATATCAAGGGAACAATTGAAAAAAATGTAAAAGATGGGGACCTAGAAATTCTAGATCTTAAACTGTACTATAAAGCAGTGATCAAAACAACATGGTACTGTCTAAGAGATAGAAGGGCAGATCAGTGGAACAGACTAGGGGTAAATGATTTCAACAATCTAGTGTTCAATAATCCCAAAGATCATAGCTTTTGTGAAAAGAACTTATTATCTAACAAAAACTGCTGGGAAAATTTGAAAACACTATAGAAAAAATGTTTCACATCCTATACCAAGATAAATTCAAAATGGGTATATGACTTAAATATAAAGAGTAATATTATAAGTTAGGTGAATGTAGAATAGTATACCTGTCAGATCTATGTAAATGGAAAGAATTTAAGAACAAGCAAGAGATAGAGAACTTTACAAGATGTAAAATAAATAAATTTCACTATATTAAAATTTAAATGTTTTGAACAAACAAAACCAGTGCAACCAAAACTAAAAGGGAAGCTACAAACTGAGAAAAAAATTTATAACAAAATTCTGTGACCAAGGTTTAATTTCTCAAATATATAAGGAGGTAAGTCAAATTTACAAGAAATCAAGCCATTCCCCAATTGACAAATGGTCAAGGGATATGAATAAGCAGTTTTCAGATGAAGCAATCAAAACTAAATAATCACATGAAAAGTGTTCTAAATCCCTCCTGATTAGTGAAATACAAATCAAAATAACTCTGTGGTAAAACCTCACATCTATCAGATTGGTCAACATGACAGAAAAGGAAAATAATGAATGCTGGGGGGAATGTGGCAAAATTGGGACACTAATACACTGCTGGTGGAGTTGTGAATTGATCCAACCATTCTGGAGGGCAATTTAGAACTATGCCCAAAGAGCTTTAAAGGAATAGCTACCCTTTGACTGAGCCATACCACTGCTGGATTTGTACCCCAAAGATATCATAAAGAAAAAGACATACAAAAATATTTATAGACGCACACTTTGTGGTGGCAAAAAATTAATACTATTGTGCTGAAAGGAATAATGAACTAGGGGAATTCCATGTGAACTGGAATGACCTCCAGGAACTGATGGAAAGAGAAAAGAGCAGAATCAGGAGGACACTATACACAGAGACAGATAAACTATGGCACAATCTAATGTAATGGACTTCTCTACTAGCAGCAGTGCAATGATCCAGGACAATTCTGATTGACTTATGAGAAAAAATACTATCCACATCCAGAGAAAGAACCGCAGGAGTAGAAATACAGAAGAGAAACAATCGCTTGATCACATGTGTCGATAGGGATATGATTGGGGATATAGACTCTAAAGGATTACCCTAAGGCAAATACTAATAATATGGAAATAGGTCTTGATCAATGACACATGTAAAATCCAGTGGAATTGCTCATTGGCTACAGGAGGGGGGTAGGAGGAGAGGAGAGAAAAAACAGGATTCATGTAACTATAGAAAAATATCCTAAATTAATTAAATAAACAAACATTTTTTAAGAATGCATACCCTTTTATTCCAAAATACCATTACTAGATTTGTACCCCAAAGAGATAAAAATGGGGATGTATATATTTTTATAAAAATATTCATAGTTGCCCTTTTGGGGTGGCAAAAAATTGGAAAATGAGGGAATGTCCATTGATATGGGTATATGATTTGGGGGGTTGGTTTTAAAAGATTAATGTATTACAAAAATGAATAATATGGAAAGAGGTTTTGAATGATAATACATGTATAACCCAGTGGAATTGCTTGTCAGCTTTGGGAGTGGGGAGGGAAGAGGGGAGAGAGAGAACATGACTCATATAACCATGGCAAAATATTTTTAAAAATCAAAAGTATATATTTTTAAAATTAAATTAAAATTAAATTTTTTTTCTTTTTAGTAGCTAACATTTTATTTTATTTTAATTTTTACTTATTTTTTAAATTTTATTTAATTGATTAATTTAGAGCATTTTCCCAGGACTACAAAAATCATGTTCTTTCCCTCGCTTTCCCCCAATCTCCTCCCATATCTAATGCACAATTCCACTGGGTTTTACATGTCTCTTTGGTCGACTTATTTCCATACTATTGATATTTGCACTAGGGTGATCGTTTATTCCCAGTATTCCATCACCAACAGATACCACAATTTGTTCAGCCATTCCCCAATAAGAGGCCATCCCTTCATTTTCCAATTTTTGCCACCACAAAGAGCTTGGCTATGAATATTCTTGTAAAAGTCTTTTTCCTTATTATCTCTTGGGGGGTACAAACCCAGCAGTGCTATGACTGGATCAAAGGGCAGCCAGTCTTTTAGCACACTTTGGGCATAGTTCCAAATTGCCCTCCAGAATGGTTGGATCAATTCACAACTCCACCAGCAATGAATTAATGTCCCAACTTTGCCACATCCCCTACAGCATTCATTACTTTCCTTTGCTGTCGTGTTATCCAATCTGCTAGGTGTGAAGTGATATCTCAGAGTTGTTTTGATTTGTATCTCTCTGATTATAAGAGATGTAGAACACTTTTTCATGTGCTTATTAATAGTTTTGATTTCTTTAACTGAAAATTGCCTATTCATATCCCTTGCCCATTTATCAATTGGGGAACGGCTTGATTTTTTGTGCAATTGATTTAGCTCTTTATAAATCTGAGTAATTAGACCTTTGTCAGAGTTTTTTGTTATGAATATTTTTCCCAATTTGTTGCTTTCCTTCTAATTTTAGATGCATTGGTTTTGTTTGTATAAACCCTTTTTCATTTAATGTATTAAAAATTATTTATTTTACATTTTGTAATTTTTTCTGACTCTTTCTTGATCTTAAAATCTTTCCTTTCCCAAAGATTGACAAGTATACTATACTATTTTGTATTAACCTAATTTACTTATCGTTTTATTCTCTATTATTTAACATTGTACTAAAACACTAGCAGTAGCTATTAGAGAAGAAAAAGAAATTGAAGGTATTAAAATAGGTAATGAGGAGACCAAGAGGAGACTTTTTGCAGATGCTATGATGGTCTACTTAAAGAATCCTAGAGAATTAACTAAAAAGCTAGTAGAAATAATCAACAACTTTAGGAAAGTTGCAGGTTACAAAATAAACCCACACAAGCCATCAGCATTTCTATATATTTCCAACACATCTCAGTAGCAAGAGTTAGAAAGAGAAATTCCATTTAAAAATCACCCTAGATATGGAAGACAGTGTGGGAGAGATTAGGTTTGGATCAACACCTCACACCCTACACCAAGATAAATTCAGAATGGGTGAATGACTTGAACATAAAGAAGGAAACTATAAATAAATTAGATGAGCACAGAATAGTATACATGTCAGACCTTTGGGAAGGGAAAGATTTTAAAACCAAGCAAGACTTAGAAAGAGTCACAAAATGTAAAATAAAATAACTTTGACTACATCAAATTAAAAAGGTTTTGTACAAACAAAACCAATGTAACTAAAATCAGAAGGGAAACAACAAATTGGGAAACAATCTTCATAAAAACCTCTGACAAAGGTTTAATTACTCAAATTTACAAAGAGCTAAATCAATTGTACAAAAAATCAAGCCATTCTCCAATTGATAAATGGGCAAGGGACATGAACAGGCAGTTCTCAGATAAAGAAATCAAAAGTATTAATAAGCACATGAAAAAGTGTTCTAAATCTCTTATAATCAGAGAGATGCAAATCAAAACAACTCTGAGGTATCACCTCACACCTAGCAGATTGTCTAACATGACAGAAAAGGAAAGTAATGAATGCTGGAGGGGATGTGGCAAAGTTGGGACACTAATTCATTGCTGGTGGAGTTGTGAACTGATCCAGCCATTCTGGAGGGCAATTTGGAACTATGCCCAAAGGGCACTAAAAGACTGTCTGCCCTTTGATCCAGCAATAGCACTGCTGGGCTTTTACCCCAAAGAGATAATAAGGAAAAAGACTTGTACAAGAATATTCATAGCTGCACTCTTTGTGGTGGCCAAAAATTGGAAAATGAGGGGATGCCCTCTTATTGGGGAATGGCTGAACAAATTGTGGTATATGTTGGTGATGGAATACTATTGTGCTAAAAGGAATAATAAAGTGGAAGAATTCCATAGAGACTGGAACAACCTCCAGGAAGTGATGCAGAGCGAGAGGAGCAGAACCAGGAGAACATCATACACAGAGACTCATACATTGTGGTACAATTGAAGGTGATGGACTTCTCCATTAGTGGCAATGCAGTGTCCCTGAACAATCTGCAGGGGTCTAAAAAACACTATCCACAAGCAGAGGATAAACTGTGGGAGTAAAAACACCAATGAAAAGCTACTGCTTGAATACAGGGGTGGAGAGGATATGACTGAGGAGAGACTCTAAATGAACACTCTAATGCAAATACCAACAACATGGAAATGGGTTAGAATCAAGAACACATGTTATACCCAATGGAATCACGCGTGGGCTATGGGAGAGGTGGTGGGAGGGGGGAGGGAATAAAAGAAAATGATCTTTGTTTCCAATGAATAGTGTTTGGAAATGACCAAATAAAAATTAAAAAATTTTTAAAAAATCACCCTAGACAATATAAAATACTTAGGAATCTATCTGCCAAGACAAACACGGGAACTATTTGAACACAACTACAAAACACCATCCACACAATTAAAACTAGATCTAAATAATTGGAAAAGCATTAACTGCTCATGGGTAGGATGAGCTAACATAATAAAAATGACAATACTAACTAAACTAATTTACTTATTTAGTGCCATACCCATTAAACTACCAAGAAACTTTTTTTACTGAATTAGAAAAAACTCTAATAAAGTTTATTTGGAAGAACAAAAAATCAAGAATATCAAGGGAAATATTTTTTAAAAGTGAAGGAAGGTGGTCTAGCAGTAGCAGACCCCAAACTGTACTATAAAGCAGTGGTCATCAAAACAATATGGTACTGGCTAAGAGACAGAAGGGAGGATCAGTGGAATAGAGTTGGGTAAACCTTTGGGACCAAAATCCAGTATTTGACAAAAACTGATGGGAAAATTGGAAAACAATATGAGAGAGACTAGGTGTAGATCAACATCTAACACCCTACACCAAGATAAACTCAGAATGGGTGAATGACTTGAATATAAAATTAAATTTTTAAAAAATTACAGGCAACATTTTCCCATACAAGTAATCAGTTTACCTCATTAAATCACCTACAATTTATTTTTAATATTTACCTTCTCTTATTTTTTCTGATTCTTATAGGTCAAATTTTCTCTTCAGTCCTGGTCTTTCCTCAAGAAGTCTTCACTTCAGCCCAATTTTCCTTCATAATTTCTTAAAGCACAGTATTTAGGCTCTTTTTTAAAAATAATAACTTTCAGGTAGTGTGACAATTCTTATATTTTCTTTTTTCAATATTTTATAATTCAGTTGTTTTTGTAATGAGATATTTCACATTCTCTTCTATTTTTTTGTTCTTTTTCATTTGTTTTATTATTCCTTGGTGTCTTCTGAAGTCATTAGCTTTCTCTTGCCCAGTTCTAAATTTTAAAGAGTTTTTTTCTTCTGTGAGTTTTTGGATCTCTTTTTTTCTAACTGTTTAATTTTCTTTTCACGATTTTCTTGCATTTTTCTTATTTTTTCCCTAATTTTTCCTCAACCTCTCATTTGATTTTTAAATTCCTTTTTAAGTTCTTCCTAGATTTCTTTTGGAGCTTGTGACTCATTTTTAACAGCTCATTTCTTAGCTATTCATCTTACTTTACCAGGCTCTGCTTTAGTATGTAGAAGATACTGTCTCAGACTTCAGGTATTTCTTGTGGTTGTTTTCTTAAGCTCTATCAGGGGATTTTTGACATTTGTGGTCTTCCAATGTTCTATGTGCCAAAGCAGGTGTGATCCCTATTTCTCTGGCTCATGCCTGAGTCTTCATCCCTGATGTAAGTGGCCTCAGATATCCTTTCTACTCCTACTGAGAGGCCTCAGGCCTTGATGAGGGCCCCTAGCAATGCCTGTTACCACCAAGGGTCTAGCCCCCAGAAGTCTCTCAGGTGCCTCAAGGGGATCCCTCAGGGGCTAACAAGTATCAGCTCAATGACTGCCCCAGAACCAAAACCAGGGTCTGCTTTCTCCTGTTAGAAGGAGAGACCACAGCCTGCAGGACCCCACCCCTGCTAAGGCTCTTACCCTGATAGGTATGCTCCTTGGTTGCTGGCCCTCAGTGCCTGGGAGCCTCTGGTCAGCACACCTGCAAGCAGGGCTTGCACAGGCACCTGCCTCTTTTGTCCAAAGCCTGAGGAGTCCCCTCTCCCCATCCCACCATCAGTTTCCCAACCCATACACAGTCTGTGGAGTCAAAGTTCCCAAAACAGTGACTATTCCCACTCAGCAGCCTAGTTTATTGTTTCTTGATTTGATTTGTCTGCCCCAGGCATTTGCACTTCAATCAGTCCAGACAATCTCCCCAGAGGAGAAAGCTTTCCCAGAGCAACCTCCTAAATCTTCTTAGACTGAAGGGCTGCTTTATCCTACTTTGATTGCTTTCTGCCACTCTAAAGTTCACTTGGAGGCATTATTTTAAAGTATTTGGGGGAAATTTGGTGAGACAGGTAATTTCCTCCCTTATTCCTACATCTTCCCACAATCCACCAATCTTCCTCTTTTTAGAGTTCAAGAAACTGAAACCTAGGGAAGGATGAAGTGACTTACCCAAGGTATTTAGGATCAGACAGTATTTGATCCCAATGGCTAAGTGTAAAATGAGATATGTGTGTTTGGACAAGGGACATTGTTTGACTTGACTGTGTATTTGTAATGGACTATTCCTTTTTTTCCTTTAAGTCATGGGAGGGAAGGAAAAGAAATTCTTGTGAATTGAGAAATAAAAGGAAATTAAATACTAAAACATCTAAATGGCTAGAGACTAGAGCTGTGATTTGATTAGTATAGGAAAGTTCCCCTTGTCAGGGGAGGTCAGCATCTTCTTTACAACTTATTGTTCAAGAGAGCTGCCCTGAGTTATGTAAAGCTCTTTTGAAGAGGCAACTAGATAGTCAAGTCTAGAGATGGGAAGTCCTGGGTTCAAATCTGTCCTCAGATACTTCCTAGCTATGTGACTGCATAAGTCACTTAATACCCTTTTTCTAGCCCTTATAGTTCTTCTGCCTTGGAATCAATACATAGTATTGTTTCTAAGACAGAAGGTAAGAGCTCAAAAAAGATTCTTTTGAGGGATCATTAGAAGGGTTGACTCCCCTCGTTCCCGGTTATATCACCCTGATTTACTGACAAGTAAAAATTATGTGCTTCCAACAGATGCTGATTTCACTACAGAGCTGCTATCAACTCACATGGAAATCAGTTAAGGCATCTTACTGAATGGCTGGTGGATAGAGTGGCCTTTCAGTTCCCTTCCAGTCTATCGAAAACTCTGGTTGTAAAATTGGTAGCAATGGTATTATGCTGGGCAATGGGCACAGGATTTCTTCCTTTCATTGATGTACTCCCCAAAAATGTGGCCTCCCCACCCAGCCCCATCATGACAACCTGTAGTCATACACAGAATCCCAAGTATATAGTAGCAGGGGCAGCTAGATGCCTCAGCAGATTGAAAGACAGGCAGGGAGATGGGAGGTCCTGGGTTCAAATGTGACCTCAGACACTTCTTGGCTATGTGACCCCGCACATGTTACTTAACCTCCACTGCCTAGGTCTTACCACTCTTGGAACCATTACACAGTATTGATTGTATGATTGAAGGTAATATGTATATAATATCTACAACTGGAGGAGCTGTCAGAGACCAGTCATTCAAGCCAGGGAAGGCAAGATGTCCAAGGTCTTGAAGACATAGGATTCCAAGCCAGGTCTGATTTCTAGCTTCACCATTCTACCAAAATCACTCTCTATAGGGCAGGGCTGGCGAACCTTTTCTCAGTTTGAGTGCCCAGAGGGAAAATTCAAGCCACCTGTGAGCCCCCATTATCAGAGAGTTGAGGGATAAAGTGCTTGCTTTGGGTGGCTGGACAGAGGGGTGGCGCATGCAAAAAACACCCTCCTGTGCTGGGAAGAGAGGGAACAGAGCAACTCTATGAGTGCCAGCTGTGCCTGTGTGCCACAGGTTCGCCAAGGAGGTTCTAGGCCAGTGATTCTTAACCTTTCTAATGCCATGACCCCGCAATACAGTTCCTCATGTTGCAGTGACCCCAAACCAAAAAATTATTTTGGTGGCAACTTCAAAACTAATTTTGCTCCAGTTCTGATTTGGAATGTAAATACCTGATATGCATGATGTATTCTCATCGCTACAAACTGAGAGGTTGAGAACTGCTGCTCTAGGGTCACCACCAACCTCTTAGTGCAGAGGAAGCCACTTGAACAATTCAATCCACACCCCAAATGCACTACATTGCAGGTGTGTAGTACAGCAGAAAGAGTACAAGTCTTAGAGCCAGAGAACTGGGCTCAAATACTGCTTCTTATACATACTACTTTTTTGACCCTGGGAAAATTATTTTGATTCCCAGTGCCTCAATTTCTTCCCCTGTAAAATGAAAGGATAGGATTAGATGGCCTCTGAGGTTTCCTCCTGCTCTTGATTCAGAACTGTGCATAACCTATTTGCCTCTGTAGCAGTCCGCACTTATCTAGGGGCAAGGGAAACAGAATGTATAGAGTGGCTTAGAAGAGAGCATGCTCAGTCTTGCCCATGGCTACTAAAGCCTCTGACCCTTGATCCCAGCTTCCCCCAGGTTAGGCGGGAAAACAGGTTTCTTTGTGTTCACCTGGCTAAGATAAACCACACCTATACCTTGTCGTAATTTACAATTACCCAATGGCAATACACTATGTAATTCATCAATATGTATTGGGTACATTTGCACGTCAAAGACATTAAAAGCAGCCACAGCAGTCACCTCCCCTCTCTTGGATCTTACCTCTCACCTATGTCTGTCTTTGCTGGAGCTTGGCTTCTGGCCAAGCTCCATCTTTAATTCCTTTCCTTCTCTATCTCTCTCACCTGGGACCTGGCCTTCGGCCACACACCTTTCTTTTCCAATGCTAATTCCTAGCTCTTTCTGCACCCTATTCTCTCAGCCTAAGGTTTGGGCTTGGCAGATAGTCTGAGGAACCTAGGCTGATCTCTCAGCTAGCTATATCATATCTCATGACCTGTGTGGTATTAATTTTGGATCACTGGATGGTTCATGCCTTTGTGTTATCCAGAGAGATCGGAGTTTTGCTGTGGCTCCATTGTAATTAAAAGGCCTGGTTTCTGACTCATTTCTGCCATCTCATACCTGGCTCTGTCACGCCCCGCCCCCTGCGGAATCCCATCTACTATCCTTTCTTTCTCTGTCTCTCCTTGAGGCATTCGCAGAGACTGCCTCAGCCTCAGTGTCCTCCTCTGTAAAATATGGAGGTTATCCCTGCCAGCTCTAGTGCTATGATTCTATGCTTTGACTTCAAGAACCCAAATTGGAGGCCACAGCTGCAACTTTTCAATAAAGGTTATCCACAGATAAAGAACAAAATTCATCTCTATTTATTTTAGATTGGATTCTTTGGTAAACATCTCACAAAGTCTAACATACAACAAATCATTAAATTCATTTCTATTGGTCCTAAACTGAACTCTGGAAACATCTTATACTGTGAACTTGAGGCTAGGCATAGAGTTAGAAACTTAAATTTTCATTTCATGAATACAGAGAACTCTAGGGTGGTGGCGTAATCAAATCAAACTCATAACTCTGGAGGATAACAAAGTCACCTTCCAGAGTAGGGAACATAAGATTGTTGTTTTGGAAAGGGACAGGAGGGGAGGAGAAATGTTATATGAATTCTTCCCCGCGATGGTCTGGGGGTTTCCTTGTATGCTCCTTGTGTTCTCCAGGTCATCGATCCATTCTCCAGGTACTTCATCTCCATTCTTGTCTACTCAGGTATCTTCCCTTTTGCTCCTGTCATTGGCTCCTTTGTCCTTCCCAGAATTTCCTAGCTCAAAAGAAAAAAAATATAGAAAAGGCCTTGCCACCGCTTCTATGTCATCGTCTAATCCCTCCTCTTCCCTGTGCTCAAACTCTTCAAATGTTTGGTCTATACCCAATATCTCCTTCCTCACAGTCTCAACCTCCTACTGGTCCAGAGGCAGTTTTGCACAGAGTTCCATAAATGGGTTCAATTAAAGAGACTTCATCTCTCTCCTCTGTCCTCCTCCTTCCAAATATCTTTCTCTTCACTCTACAAAAAAACCTAATCCTTCCAGAGAAAAAGCTAAGGAATGGGAAGATGGATGGGGAGACAGGGCAGGGGCTAAGGGTTAGAGAAAAAAGAAGAATCAAACCAGAAAGGGATTTTTTCTGACCGAAGCACAGAAATGTGCTCGCTTCAAAAAAATTAAATCAGGCAGGGCAGCTAGGTGGCCCACTGGTCCAGGCCTGAAGACCAGGTCTTGGGTTCAAATTTGGCCTCAGATATTTCCTAGCTATGTGACCTTAGTCAAGTCACTTAACCCTTTTTGCCTAGCGCTTACCTCTGTCTTGGAACCAATATTTAATATTGATTGTAAGAAAGAAGGTAAAGGTTTAAATAAATAGATAAATAAATAATTGGGCCTTCCTAGTCTCCTTCTGAAAAGGCTTCCTCCCCCTCCTTATACCTATTCTCTCAATTAGCCCCTCTCCCTGTACAAGGTGGAAATGAGGACTCTGTCTTAGGTGACAGGAGGGAAAAGGGGATGCAGGGATGGAGTCAGTGGAGGCTGCTGCTGCTGTTTCTACTCAGTGTAAATGTCTAGAAACAGGAGCTGGCCCAGCTCTCCAGAGGCCTTCTCACTTGGTTCTCACCTATACTTCCAACTTTCCATTTGTCTTCATCCTGGCCTTCTGAGAGTTTGCTTGGAGACTGGAAACTCTCACCACAGCAGAACTAAAAGCTTAAGAGCTTCTCAAGCTTTGAGGAAGCCTCTGGAGTCTGTGGGGAAAAAAGCCACCTTTGTGTCACTCACTCTCTCTCTTCTGTCTTTCTGTTTGTCTCTTCCTATCTCTGTCTTTCTCTGTCTCTTTCTGTATCTGTCTTTCTCTCTCTGCCTCTGTCTTTCTTTTTGTCTCTGTCTCTCTGGCTCTATCTTTCTGTTTCTGTCTTTCTCTTTCTGTCTCTATCTTTCTGTTTGTCTCTTTCTTTTTCTGTCTCTGTCTTTCTGTTTGTCTCTTTCTCTTTCTCTGTCCCTGTCTTTCTCTCTCTGTCTGTCTTTCTGTTTGTCTCTCTGTTTCTCTGTTTCTCTCTGTCTCTTTCTGTTTGTCTCAGTCTTTCTGTGTCTCTCTCTGTCTTTCTGTCTTTCTCTTTCTGTCTCTGTCTCTATATTTCTGTTTGTCTCTCTCTTTTTATCTCTGTCTTTCTCTGTTTCTCTCTTTTTGTCTCTGCCTTTCTGTTTGTCTCCCTCCATTTCCTGTTCAGGCTGTATTCAACCACACAGGACTTGCCTATCCCAGAAGACAAGGTATAACAAGATGAGTCCTAAAATGGTACACAGATCCCACCTCTGACACTGATGAGCTGTGTGACTTTGGACAAGTTCTTTCTCCTTGTGCCTCAGTTTCCTTTTCTGCAAAATGAGAGAGGGCTGGGCTATATGGCCCCTGAGGTCCCTTCCACCAGTACAGCAATGATCCTATGTATGACCTTTGGCAAGTCCCTTCCCCTCCTATCCTGGCTACCTTCATATCTCGGATCAAATACTGCCTCCTATACAATATCTTTGCTGATCCCACTCCCCAGCCCAGTCCACCCCCAGCTGTCAGTAGCTCTCCTTTGCAATCACTTTACATCAACTTTGTATACATGTTGAATGGGTGCATGCTCTAGCCCCCCAAGGAATGGAAGCTCCTTGAGAGCAGGGCCTTTTCCCTATTTGTCTTTGCACCCTCCGTACCTAGCACTGTGCCTATGGCCTCCAGTAGGCAATTAGCAAGTGGAAGTTGGTGGATTGATTGGCCACAGAATGAGTCTCAAAGCTGAAGTAAATGGGGCTGGAAGCTAGTTTCCTGTTCCCCCGACTCCCCTCTTCTAATCCAAACATTACTTCATCTGTGACAAAAAGCAGTCCCTTCCTCACCTATGTCTCTGCAAATCCTCGCAGGCCCTGCACAGAGCCTGGCTAGCTGGTGTCTGGGTAATTAAGATAACACACAGCCCAACCAAATTCCCCCGCAGCCCCTGTGGAAACAGCCTACATTAACCCAAATGCTCTCGTCCCACAATCCGTAGGGAATCTGAACGCCAACACTGGCTGGCTTCTCTGACCAGAAAGAAGGAAAGAAAAGTATGAGCAGAGGCACACTTGAGTCTCCGTTTTGAGAAGGTCTCTAGAAGGAAGGAGAAAAGGAGCCCTGCTGGAGAAAGCACCCTCACATGGTCCTCCCAAGCCCTCTAGGAAGCTTTCCATCAAAAGCCACCAGATATTCAGGGAAGAGACAGAGATGTTGATTGAGCATACCTTTACAGAAAGCTAGCTGAGGGTAAAAAGAGGGCAAGCGACATGGGCGCATACCATATGCTGCCCAGAAGTTTCTATTGGCCTGGTTTAGAGTAGAAATGTAGCTCAGTAGCTAGAAAGCCCTGTGGCTTTATTCCCCCTCCAGATCCTTGCTAGTACTTTGCATCTCATCTGAAAGTGGCAAGATGAACTCACGGGGTCCTTCCAGCACTGAACATTCTGTACCTAAATACCGATTTCTCTCTTTAAAGAAATTATCAATGTTTTTCTTTTAAAAGGTCCCACAGCTAGAAAATAGCAGTCTGAATTTGAATCCAGCCCTAGAAAGGATGTTTCTTGAAGTCAAGGACTGGTGTTTGTTGTCATTTTTGTTTGAGTGCCATTTTCCTTGTTGCGTATCGTACCACTTGGGCCAGAATGAAATGGGAACTTGGACCTCTGACTCCTGAGGTCGAAGGATTTGAGAGTTGTGAGGGACTTCAGCATCAATGTAGTCCAAGACATTCCCAAGAGAATTCCCCACTCTAAAGTGCTGGACAAGTAAGTGGCCATCTATTGAGACTGTCGTTATCAGCTAGATGGAACCATGGACAAGATCCCCTGTCACTGGCTTCTAGTTCCCCCAGAACACTGAACACTGAACTGGGAATGAAGGAGGAACTCAAAATGATTTGTTAAATGAGTCATAAGGTCCTTGCCTGCTCTAATGGTCTTTTCAGGTGCCAAGGGCCATCTGGACCCTAGTGGAGAGGTGGCCATTTGCAATGGGCAAATCCTTTCCCTCCATTAAAGAAAGAGGATGAGTAAGATTATCTCTAGGGCCCCTTCCTGCTTCCCCATCCTACACACCAAAGTCTCCTTCCAATGTCCTTTTAATCCCCATTAGAATCACTTCCCAATGGTATTTCCCTTCCTGCTGCCCCTGGTCCAAAGAACCTTCCTTCTTAGCTAAGTCTAAACAAACTTGTATATTGGCCACAGCTGACAGTATATGACCTATTGTGTGTTTAGCCTTGCTCATCCCAAGACCCTAAAGAGTAACTCAGGAAAGCTGTCAGTCACCCCAGGGAGAAGAATTAAAGGTTTCTAATTTCATATCCCACATCTTTACAAGCACACAGAATAGAATAAGAAAGAAAAAGGACTCCAAAGAACCTCCCCACTCAAGGGTCTCTAAAGGTTTCCCAATGCTACCAGCATAGGCTCCAAATGTCTTCACTTGGCAATTAAGGCCCTTCCCAGGCTGGCAATAACCCTATTTCCCACTGCTCCCCAAAACATACCCACAAGATTTGTCTACTGACCTTTCTCCCCCCAAATGCACTTCATTTTTATTCCCTCAGAGTTTCTCTAATCCAATTTCCCTAATTTTACAGAGGAAGAAACTGAGGCTGAGAAATGATAAGTGACTCCCCCTAAGCCACACAACTAGTTAGTATCCAGGGCAGGATTCAAACACAGGTCTATCTAACCTTAACTGCAGGGTACCATGCATTTCAACAATGCATATTGTAACCCACTCATGCTTATTCATCTCATGTGACTCTTTTCCATGTTCTCCTATAAGTTCACCACAAGAGGTTCACCACAGGGGGTCTACTCAATGTGCTAGAGGTCTGCCATGCTTTCTCCTGATATCCCAAGAGTATCAGTGGAGCACTTAGACTTCTATCTGTCATCCCTTGCCCTCACCAAATGACCAGCCCATCATATATTCCAATTATGAAGCCCTTAATGACATAAAAATGCTCTTCTTTGGAGTTCCCCACTGGTGATTTGCTACAACCTATTCATACCCACCATGCACCTCTTTATTGGACTTACTGTGATCCTTACTATTAATTCCTCAGAGACTTTTATGTGCCATATTTTGCTGCCATACCACAACGCCAATAGAATGCTGGCACTGAAAAGATAAGCTTTTATTTTTCTTGGCAAGCTTTGGGTCATTAAAGGAGCTATATGATTTCCTAAAAGAAATCCAGCTCCACCCTCCTCCTCATCCTTTTCATTTCTGGACCCTCAGCTCATTGTCTGTCTATATTGTTGGTCCCAGATATGCACGCCAATGGACAAGCTCTACTGGGTATCCAACCCAATACTTGTTGGAATCTAGACAACAATCATTCTTTGTTGACTTGGTCTTTCTATGTGAATGGTAAAGTCACACTCCTTTCACTGCCTGATGTCCATCCTTCCTTTTTAAAGAGGACTGATGACATCCCAGGGTGATGTCTTAACTTGGAATTGAATTGAAGTGAAGCAGGGTCATTCCAAGTCATTAGCCTCACTGCCCCAGTGTCATCAAAGTCCAGTGACAGGACAAAAATCAAGACAACTGGCTACAGATCTCCTCCAAGAGGCTCTTCAGTGGCCCAGGACTTGAGTGAAGCAATACAATGACACCTGTAAACAGAAACATCTGGAGGACCTCATCCCTCAACTTGGACTCTGAGGTGGACCTCTTCCATCACCACAGGGAACATCATTGGGGAACACACATACTGCTTTATGACTCCCCTGGTGTTCATGATCAGATAAGGGTTATCTCTGTTGTATCTTTGAAGAAATTTTAAATGGAAGCATTCACGATCTACTATTTTAGAGGAACATACAAGGCAATTCGCACTCTTTCAAAGAATCCCCTAATCATATCAAACTTGTAAAAAATAGCAATACATTTGGAAAACACCGATACCTATATACATATGTGTCACACTTATCAATACTTCTGGCACATGTGTGTATATTTGGAAAGCACTGATTGCCGAAGAGAAGTTAGAACTAAAAAAGTAAACAAAGAGAAAAACATGAGTTATTTGGTGCTGCTGCTGTCATGAGGCAGGGCAGGTTGTAGGAAGGCAAGAGGAGGCAAACGCAGAGGTTAGAAGGAGAGATAAGCAATCTGTTTGACCTTAATTTAGTAAGCTATTATTTAAAATATTCAAGATCTGGCTTTCTAACACAAAAGCCACATGTTGAATTGCAACCAAAGGAACTGTGGGCCAGTACAACCAGAGAAATGGTTCCGGGACACAGCGAATTTGCTCAAAATATTGAGTTATGCATATGTTATGGGAAAACTTTTAATCATCAGCAATTAATATAGAACTCATATATAATTGATATACTCATAAATGAGAGAAAGAAGAGAAAAGATTCCACACTAATCAGGGGAAGTTTGTTGCTATTTTGTTTTGCTTTTCATGTATGTCACCATTTATTTTGCTCTTCATTGTTTTTAAAGAAATGGGATATTAGTTGAGTCTTAGAGGCATTTGGCAAAAGAGGAAAATAAGTTACCAGAAGTGCTGATGACAGCCTGAGTCCAAAAACCAGTGGTGATGAAGCGCCATTTGCCTAGCAGTGGTCTAATATTTCTGCCAGGCAGGTATTTCAGGCCAAGCTTTATCCTGGTTGAAAATGTTTTGTAAAACTTAAGCTGTGCTCAATTCATTCACATAACTGTTTTCAATTCCCAGGAAACCACCAGAAAATTCTCCGAAACTCCCCTGTTTGTCAGCTTGGACATTAGCCCAGAAGGTGCCCGCCTCTAGAGATAAACCTTTACAATGGAGCAATTCTGCATCTTTAAAGATGATGTTAATTAAATACTCAACCTGCTCTGATAGGGTTAGCTTCATCTCAAGTGGAGATGCCCTCACTGTTCCTAAGAACTGTCAGAAATTACTATACAATTATCAAAACACAGAGCAATTAATAGCTGGGAGGGACAGGTTGAACTTTAAGATTTGGGAAATATCCATTTGAATATAATAGGGATAAAAATACTTGGTCTAGCATATTTGTGCTGATTCCCTTTGTCTCTTGGATATCAGACTTTTATTAAAAATATTTGATGCAAAAATTCTCCAACAACAATTGAAAGTTTCCCTTCCAATATTCAAAAAACACTGACTTTGTTCTTATAAAAAGTTTTTACATTTTAAGTAGTCAAAAGTATCTTTTTTAAAAAATCATCTTTTAATCTTCTCTGTCCCTAGTTTGGTCAAGAATTTCCCCCCTAACTTATGAGAAAGAACTCTATCCACAT
The DNA here is from genome assembly GCF_027887165.1 of Monodelphis domestica. Lineage (NCBI taxonomy): Eukaryota > Metazoa > Chordata > Mammalia > Didelphimorphia > Didelphidae > Monodelphis > Monodelphis domestica. The sequence goes on along the minus strand of NC_077235.1, from coordinate 54,404,852 downwards.
TCAGAGGAAAAACTGCAGGAGTAGAAACACAGAAGAAAAACAACTGCTTGATCACATGAGTTGACAGGATATGGCTGGGGATGGAGACTCTAAAGGATCACCCCAGTGCAAATATCAATAATATGGAAATAGGTCTTGATCAATGACACAAGTAAAACCCAGTGGAATTGTGTGTTGGCTATGGGAGACGGGAGAGAGGAGGGGAGGGGTTCCATGTAACCATGGAAAAACATTCTAAATTAATTACTTAAATAAAAAATTTCAATTAAAAAATTTAAAGACAGTAAATAACAGAAAAAAATATTTTTCCCCTAGTCATAGTTGTGGAAGTCACTTCTCCCCATTCTGCTCCATTTTTTAATGATGACCTTCTATATTTAAGTCATGCATCCTGTTTTTGAAAGTTATACTCATTCAGTGACCAACCTATTGTTCCCATACCTATTTATCAATCATTATTGGAGGAAGAGTCCCTCAGTCTGCAAACTGGAATTTCCTACTCTGTCACATCATCAAGTCACTTCCCTCCCTCCTGCTTGTACATAGAAACTGTTATATATTTGCTACCTTGTGAGGAATTGAGATACAAGGATCCGACCTCTTGTTGACATGGGGCTATCTGAACTATCTTTATCTGATTATGAATGTTATCCATAAAAGCTGGCCAACCCACGATGCATTCACTGATCAGCCAGTCCATGTACTGCCACATTGGTGTATTTCTAATAAACTCTATTAAATTCCAATCTTTGTCCTGAGTTTTGCCTCCTTAATCAGGGTGAAAGCCTGAATAAAGACTTTTCCTTTTAACGTGACTGAGGTGTGTGATGTGAAATGCTATTTTAAGCCTATTTTCTGCCAGTCAAGGAATTTAAAATTGAAAGACTTATGGTATCTTCTGAATGGAACACTAAATAATATTCAAATTCTCAGCACAATGTGGTTCCCTTTTACAGAAACAGACCATGTGCTTTGGGCACAGAAATGTTATAAATAAATATTTAAAAGCAGAAACACCAAATACATCCCATATTGTTCCTAATTCAATGGAAAATAGTCATTAATATGAGAAGAGCAAGCAAAAGATCAAAACTAAAATAGAAATTTAATAATGTTAATGAGAGAGTCAAAGAACAAATCATAGCTGATGCTTCCCAAATCATTTTTGCATTTTATAATTCTTTTGAAGGGGATTTCTCTAGTTAGTATTTCCTCCTGGTTTTTGTTTTTTGCTATATAGAAATGCTGACAATTTTGTGGATCTACTTTGTAATCTACACTTGAAGCTGTTAATCATATCAATTAGCATTTTTGTTTATCCCCTATAGCAATGATGATGAACCTTTTAGAGACCACATGCTGTGCCCAGTCCCAGCCCTTACACTACACAGGGGAGGAAGAAATTGCTCCCATTGGGCTGCTGGATGGAGTGATGGGTGAAGTTAGCAATGTCCTCAGAAAGTTTAGAGAGTGGGAGGGGAATGGGCCAAGTGCTTTGCTCCCCTCCAGCTCTGCTGACTGTGAGATGCACACTTTATCCCCTGTGAGCTCCCATTAGGCTACTGAGCAAAGGAGTGGACAATGTGAAAAACTAATATTAGAATCAGTGGAGAGGGAGAGGGCAGCAGCTCCAACTGAGTCCCTCTTCCTTTCTAGTAATGAACTGGGGGAAAGGGTTGGGGGGAGGGCAGCATGTGTGTCCACAGAGAGCACTCTACATGCCATCTTTATCACATATGTCATAGGTTCGCCATCACTGTCCTATAGTTTCCTTAGGAAATTGTCACATCTTCTCTAAACAGGAATAATTTGGTCTTTTCTTTAATTCCATATTCTACAGTTCCTCCTACCCCTTATAATGAGAAACATTCTATAGTGGTAAAGTCTGGCACTTATTTACATGTATACCTTTATTTCTCTACTCTCTATTTCGAGAACTAAGTCAAAATCAAATAATAGTAAGACGGGACATACTTGCTCTATCCTATATTTACCAAGAAAGCTTCTTGTATTTCTCCATTGAAAAAAATGCTAGCCTTTGGTTTTTTTTTTTGTTTTTTTGTTTTTTTATAAATACTTTTTTTTGTATATTTAATAGGAGGTCTACTATGACTATCCCTTTTAGAATTTTTGGCATAAACGAGTATCATATTTTGTCAAAGGATTTTTCTCTCTCTATTGCTATAATTATGTGTTTTCACTGGTTTGGGGTTGGGTTTTTTTGCATTTTTTAAACCCTTACCTTCTGTCTTAGAATTGATACTAAGTATTAGTTTCCAACTAGACCAGCAAGGGCCAGGCAATCAGAATTAAGTGATTTGTCTAAGGTCACACAGCTAGGAAGTGTCTGAGGCCACATTTGAACCCAGGACCTCCTATGTCCAGGCCTGTTTCTCTATCTACTGAGTCACCCAGATGCCCCAGTTTTGTTTTTAACATGACTAATTATATTAATAATTAAACATTTTTTGAACTCTTACCTTCCATCTTAGAATCAACACTAAGGCAGAAGAGTGGTAAGGGTTAGGCAATGGGGATTAAAAGACTTGCTCAGGGTCACACAGCTAGGAAATATCTGAGGTCAGATTGGAACCCAGGACCTTCTGTCTCTAGGCCTGGTTCTCAATCCACTGAGTCAGCCAATTGCCCCCTAAACATTTTTAAAATTGAACTATCCTTGCCTATCTCCTATAAATCCAACTTGGTCCCAGTGGATCATTTTCTGATTAAATTGACGTTGAGCTATTTTGAAAGCTTTTGCCTCATTTCTTTTTATTTGTAATGAGCCCACCATAAACTATCTCAAGTCCTCAGGGAGAAACACCTACTATTCACATAGACATAAATGAATTTTTTTAAGTCTTACTTCTTTTTTTAATCCCTCACCTTCTGTCTTGGAATCAATGCTATGTATTGATTCAAGGCAGAAGAGCAGTAAGGGCTGGGCAATGGGGGTTAACTGACTTGCCCAGGGTCACCCAGCTAGGAAATGTCTGAGGCCAGATTTGAACCTAGGACCTCCCATCTCTAGGCCTGGCTCTCAATCCACTGAGCTACCCAGCTGCCCCCTAAAGTCTTACTTCTTAAGCTAAAAGTGCAACCAATTTCTATATCCAGAACAGTGATGCCAAACCCTCTTGGAGAGCACTGAACCCCCAGATATCATTGCAAAATATTTGCAATTTGTCCCCCTATCAGTCATAAATATAACACATTGTTACTCTCATTTCTTTAACCCTGTAAACATTTTCCTCACAATAACACAAACAGTGAGAAGACAAGAGTCCTAATCTCCATTTTTCTTTCCTTTTTGTTTTTAAACCCTCAACTTCTGTCTTAGAATAAATACTAGGTACTGGTTCAAATGCAAAAGAGTGGTCAGGGCTAAGCAATGGAGGTTAAGTGACTTGCCCAGGGGCACATAGCTAAGAAGTGTCTGAAGGCAGATTTGAATCCAGGATTTCCCATCTCCAGGCCTGGTGCTCTATCCATTGAAACACCTAGCTGCTCCACTAATTGTCAAAGGAGAAAGGGTAGATGCAGATACTAGCTTAGTTAGTTTAAAAAAAAACTATCGTGAATCTTAAAGTTTCATCAGTCCTAGAACAGTTATGAAAGTTAAAAAAATATGAGAGCCAGACCTAGAGATGGGAAGTCCTGGGTTCAAATCTAGCGACCCTGGGCAAGTCACTTAACCCCCATTGCCCAGCTCTCACCACTCTGCATTTGATTGTAAGATGGAAGTTAAGGGTTCCAAAAATTCAAAAACAGTCATTGTAGTCCCAAGTTTGTCTTCCTCTCCATTCTTAATGCAGGGACCAAGTGTGGGAAATCTTTAAGAAGTATTTTGTGATCTATGTTTTAGGAAAGATCCTGAAGGCTGTTTACATTGAATTCTAACAGTACTTGTCTCACTACCCAGTGCAGAACTGCCCTGTTCAATTTTCTGAGTTTCTACTTTCCCCCCATATTAACATGAGCCCAAATTCCTCCAAAGATCCAGCAACAGAGATAACCTGGTATGCCAACCCTCTGATCATTCCTAACAAGTGCAGTATAAACCAGGGGAAAAAAGCTCGCCAAAGCTGGCTGCTACTGTCATGGAGGAAAACCAACACTGAGTTCAGGGAATGGAGGGATTCCCTATGAATGGTAAAAGGCCTTCAAATGTTCCTGCTTCCACATGACATCATGCTTACCTGTCAAGCTCTGCTGAGGAGGCCCACTGTGGCCACAAACAGGCCCATAACACATTTAGAGCCAAGAATTAGGAAACATTCATTGGTGGTTTAAGAGATGTCATTAAAGAAATCCTTTAACCAAAGTAGGTACCTGGTGAGAAGATCTCCAACCCTTTAGGGGGCCCCTGGGTGAAAACTTAGGTGAGGACCTGAACTTATACCCATAGGCAGAGACTAGGTGGGCCCAGATGCCTTGTAATTTGTATCCTAGGGAGAATACAGATGTTAGTCAATTCACAGATCTATTTAAATATTTAAGGAAAAACAAGTTAAAGGAAAAAGTTTAAATTGACCTTAAAATCCCTGGAAACGCAGGAAGATTCACATCTGTCCTCAGAAGTCTGAAGTGTTTCCCAAGGAGAAAGGGAGGCGCCTTGAGTAGACAGTGGAAAAAAAAACCTGGAAAATGGTGCTGTTAATTCTTCTCCCTGGGCAGGTTTTGGAGACACAGGAAAGCAACGGGCTTTCCAGAGCAAAGGTCCATGTCTTTCTTCTTTTGTGTGAGTTTCTCTGTCCTAGCCTTCAAAACTACCCCCCCCCAAACCCTCCCCCTCTTTCCCTAACCCCTTCCTGAAAAACTTATGGCTGTGCAAATCTGTTTTGGGAAGTCTTGAAAGACTTGGCCACCACCAAACCAACATTTTTCACAGCTGCTTTTGTAGAATTATCAGGGTTTGCACTGCTGATCAACTGGGCTGAGTGGCCGGCGATCATACTTGGGCCATTGGATGCATTCTTGGCTTGGGCACAGTCGTTAGCAGAGTCGGAAGCTTTATGCTGGATAGCCTTGACACTGGGATTTTGGAGAACCATTGCTCCTCTCACTCCGGACCTCCGTAGTCCTAGAACATCGTTTGGAGACTTGGACACTGGGCTAATGAAAATCATCTTGGCCTGACGAACTTTGGGTCTTTGGGCTTGAGCTAACTGGATTGACTGAGTCAAGTGGCGCAGCCGCTGTTCCTGAGCATCATGGAGCCGGAGGTACATCTCCCGCCAGGATTCAAATTCTTCTGGCTGTTCGTTCCTAAAGTCTCGAGAGCAATGAATTTTCCACAAGCTATCCGAGTCCTCAAGGAAAGTGGGATTGTACTCTTCGATTCTATAGAGCTCCTTAGGAGAACATCTCTCCAGAACGGGTCTAAGTAAATCATAAGGAACTTGTCCAACTTCATAGATTAAGTCTAGATTCTTCCCAAGGACTTTAATGCATTGTTCGTAGAGAGAACACATTTTTGGAGGACACTTGTTTCTGGGGCCTGAGTATAATCTCGGTTCAGAATTCACTCTGGTTGGAGGTAATTGAGCATCTTGGTTCTCTGGTAGGGTGGAGGCTACCTGCCTTTTCTCGGGCAAGGCAGGAGGAGTCAGTTCACCAGAAGAAAGTGGATTTTGTTCAGTGGGCACTGAAAAAACAGTCTCACAAATGGAACTTGAGCAGGAGGCAGGGGCTGATAATGCCTGAATCACATCAGAGTCTTTTGAGGCATTGGCTGAACTCGTTCCGGCCTGGTAGTTATTTGGCTGTCTAGACTTCTCCGTGGGGGGTTCTGGAACTGTGCTGTGGGTTTTAATGTAAGGCTTGACACTTTTTAGCTTAGGGTGGCCCTCCTTTTTGCTGAAAGAAGCAGGAGTCTTAACCTTTTTCTTCTTGGGCTGGTCGTAGAGAAGGTATGATTCAAAAGACATCTTGTGCTTTTCAAAGCCATCCTCCTCCTCAGACTCTTCTTGAATTGGGAAGGGCGCTTTGTTGGCTTTGAAGGCTTTGCTTTTCTTCTGTGTTTCCAACTTGTTGGAAATGTGTTTTTCTTTTACTTCTGGGGGGAATTCTCCCTTCTGGGTCTCCCCATGCAAGCTGTCTCCACTTAGCATGGACTTCTCCACTTTGGTTTTCAGGGCACCCTTAACTTTGGAGTTCTTAATGGCTTGTGGCTTAATGGCCATCTCTGAGGGGGGCACAGATTTCTTCTTGTCACTGCTGTCCCCTGGTTTTTTCTTTCTCTTGGCAGCAAGAGGCACTGCCTGTTTCTCTTTGGGGCTGATTCTAGAGGATGGGCCTGAGCCCTCAGGGAGCTTTTTTAGGCTCAGTTCAAAGCTCCTCCCTTTCTCCTTGTCATTCACCTTGCCAGGAGAAGACTTGTGACCTTTACTCTGATGATGAGGCTGGGCAGCCATTTTCATCTCAGGTTTCACAAGATACCTCTTTGGATTGTCTCTCTCTTGGTCTTTAATGACCTGGTTGTGCTCATCTGCCTTGTTTTCTTGGGGGTTGTCATAGTCCATGAATACCTGTTGAGGGTTGGCAAAAGTCTGGGACAACAGAACATGACACTTGTCTGAAAATTCACAATCTGTAGAAGGCAACAGTGAAAAATGGTTCCCAGATCTCTTGCCATTTCTTATCTTCCCCTCTTTTTTGTCCATTTTTCTATCCTCCTTTGTCACCACTTTTTTGGTTTCCACCTTTCCTCTTGTCCCTTTTTCTCCCATCATTCCCTTTCCTCCTGTCCTCACTTCTCTTGTCTCCCCCTTTCTTGGTGTCCCCACTTTCCCTCCTTTCGCCCCTTCTCTTGATTCTCCTTTTGCTCTTGCCACCCCTTTCTCCCTTGCCTCCGGCGGCTTCTGCGTCTCCTGCGTCTCCTCTTTTCCCGTGACCTCTTTCTTCTTGCATCTCTCTTTCCCCCTTCCTTCTTTTAAATCCTCTCCTCCACCCTTTGCCCGCTCTTGTGTCTCCTTCTGGAGTGACACTTTGACATTTTTATCGAGTTTGGGGTACTTATTTCTCTGGCCCTCCAACCTGCTTAGTGACGGGTCACGGGAGGTCTTCCTGCGTTTCCGACCATCCCCCTCTACCTTCCTTTGCTTAAGTAACCCATCATGGGTCCGTTTTCTGGAGTGATGGTTAGTGGGCTTATTAGCCTCAGGTTCAATCACAGGGCCAAGTTTCTTCCAACGGTCTAGTAGGCCTCTGGCGAAAATTGCAACTCGTTCATATTTTTGTAAGGCACTCACGGTTTTCCCTAGCCCAGTCCATGTGAGAATCTCCAGTGTGAGAGGTAACCCTGACAGCTTCTTCAAACGTCTCAGCAACTTTCGGGGTGCAGAAGTTCGCGGGAGCCGGGCCATCAGGTGCCCCACTACCTCCAGCAAGGAACTGTTCCGGACCTCCGCCATATTGTCCCCAGCCTATGCTGAACCGGAACTAGAGTGCACACGGTCTCTAAGACAGAGGGGGCGACCGAAGAGGAAGGACAGTTGGGACATGGGTAATCAAGGGGCATCACGTGCTGGGGAGGTGACAGCTGCAGAGAGAGCGGAGGAAAGGCGTTGGCGTCTGCCGGCGCAGTCGACAAATCGGAGAAGAAAGGTGATATAGAGAAAGTAAGGGATATTCGCGGAAGGGAACCTAAGGGGCAGGAGGGAACCCTGGAAGGAAGAAGGAGACATCAGCGAGGAGGGGAGGAGGGGGGAAGAGGACAGGCCCGCGAGAGGGCAAAACCACAGGAATAGAGAAAAAAACCGGCAAGGAGCAAGATGGGGTTAGAAGATTAAGGGCGAATGGAAAAGGCAGGTGCGCAGATGAAAAGAAGGGCAAACAAAGCGGAGGAATAAATGCCTGCAGGGGGAGGAAAAAGATGGCGGCGAGGCGCCAAAGAAGGGAGGAAGGAGAGGGCCAGGGGAGTAAAGGGGGCCTTCAAGATGGGACGGGGTGCAAATCGTATGGGCGGAGGAGAAGGAGAGGATGGAGGAGTGGAGATGGGAGAGGTGGAATGGAAGGGGTAGGGCAAAGAGAAAGGAGGGGGCACACCCCAGCTGTCCCCCTTCCCTCCTTCTCCACCTCCCTTTTAAGTGCTAGGGAAGAGTCAGGAGAGTGAACAGAAGAAGGGTACGAAGGAAAGGAGGGAAGGTGAGGGAGGGGGAGATGGAAGTGGTAGGGAAGTAGCCAAGGGAGACCCAGGGGAGGAAGATGATGGAAGAGAAAGTTTAAAGGAGTGTCAGGGAAGAGACTATGTGGAGTGAAGAGAAGAGGGGGTGAATAAGAAATGGGGATCCACCACTCTGCTCTGCTGGCAGGCAGAAGGCTCTTCTTTCCAATACACAAAAACACCTGGGCTCTACCTGGCTTCTGGGAAGGGGCCATAGACTTTGGCAAGTTTCAAGTTCTCTACTGCAGTAGACACCCTGAGGACCATTCCCCACCCCCTCACCTCTTTAGAGGGTGTTGGACCTTGAGCCAGAACAGACCCCAAATGAGACTTGGGCCAACCCATCTCTCTTTTACAGATGGGGAAACTGAGGTCAAAAGGGTGCCAGCTGATGTGGGCTAAAGTGTCCCTTACAAAGGAGCTCTCCGTAATCAAGAGATCATGAAAAAAACTAGCTAGTTGATTAGAATGGGGCCACTTTTCCTAGAAGACACTCACTTTGCTTACATTCACAATTAGGAGAAAACTCCTCCTGTGGATCTTGAGAGGCAGGAGGGGTCTCTGGACAGCCAGTACAGTCCAAACAAAGTTCTCTTTCCACACTCACTACCTTCCTTAAGGGCACAAAAAGAGTTTTACTTGACCTAAAGTTGCCCCAGGGTATTTAATATTATTAGCATCCAATTTACACTGGAGTTTGCTTCCCTCCCCCCACCCCAAACAGAGTGAACCATGGGTAAAGCCAGGAAGACCAAGGTGAACCATGGGTAAAGTGACATCAGTTCCCTAGAGACACAGGGCAACAGCTGCCCAAACCAATGACCCCTTCTTTCATAACTAATCAATATAAAGAGCCTTCCTGAAAACCTCTGCCCACTTTTGACCTTCTCATTTTCTCTCTTGACTTACCATATTGCCTTTCCTTGCCTTAATTACTTACCAGCTCCTCTGTCACTATGTCCTCTTATGAAAGCTTATTTCCTTGCAATGAAGTCAGCTTAAACCACCAATCAAATCTTAGGACAAGACCTAATCACCTTAACCACATTATTTCTGGTTCTCTGACCAATTTCAACCTGTTTTCCCCTATATATTACCTTCCATATAGTCCATAATTCCAATATTCTATTCTCTGTTTTGTTAACCCTTCTCTTCTGTCTTAGAATCAATACTGTGCATTGGATCCAAGGCAGAAAAGTGGTAAGGGCTAGGCAGTGGGGGTTCTTATTTGTTCAGGGTCATGCAACTAGGAAGGGCCAAATTTGAACCCAGGATCTCCCCCTCTCTAGGCTTGGCTCTTAATCCTGAGCCACATAGCTACCCTTATATGTCTTTTTTGTTTCTTTTTATTTGATAATACTTTACTTTCCCCAATCACATATAAAAAACATTTTTTAACATTTGCATTAAAAATGTTTGAGTCTCAGATTCTCTCCCTTCTTTCCCCCTCACTGAGATAGTAAGCAATCTGATATAGATTAATTTTTTTAAAACCCTTACTTTCTATTTTAGCATCAATACTGTGTATCTGACCCATGGCAGAAGAGCTTTAAGGATTAGACAATGGGGGTGGTGACTTGCCCAGGGTCACACAATTAATTAGGAACTGTCTGAAGGTGGATTTGAACCCAGGACCTACTGTGTCTAGGCCTGGCTCTCAATCCACTGAGCAACCTGGCTGCCCCACCCCCAATGTAGATTCTATACCAGCGATCATGGAAAATATTTTTGCATAGTAATCTCTTTGTAGAAGGAAATTCGAACTGAAAAAATTAAGAAAATGGAAAAAAGTATGCTTTAGTCTGGATTCAGACTCCATCAGTTCTTTCTTTGGATGCAGATGCCATTTTTATCATGAGTCCCTTGGGACTGTTTTGGATCAAGCTAAGTCATTCACAGTTGCCCATGGTGCAACGTTGCTATTATTATATACAACGTTCTCCTGATTCTACTTCATTCTGTACCAGTCTGTGTAAGTTCTTCCAGATTTTTCCAAAATCCAAATTTATTCATAATTTCTTATAGCACAATAGTAAGTATTCCTTTAAAGTCATATACCACAGCTTAACTCAGCCATTACCCAGTTGATGGGTATCCCCTTATTTTCCAATTCTTTGCCACCCCCACAAAAAGATCTACTATAAATATTTTTGTAATATAGGTCCTTTTCCTTTTTTATCTCTTTGGGATAGTAATGGTATTGCTGTGTTAAAAGGGTATGTACCCTTTTATAGCCCTTTGAGCATAGGTCCAAATAGCTTTCCAGAAAAAGATGAATAAGTTTACAACTCCCCCAACAGAGCATTAGTGCCCCAATTTTCCCACATTTTCTCCAACTTCTGACATTTTCTGTTTCTTACATGATATCCAATCTGATCATTGTAGGGTGGTACATCAGAGTTGTTTTAATTTGCATTTCTCTAATTAATAGTGATTTAGAGCATTTTTCAGTGACTATAGAGATCTTTAATCACTTTGTCTGAGAACTGCCAGTTCATATCCTTTGATCATTTATCAATTGTGGAATGACTTGTATTCATACACATTTATGGAGGCCTTTATTTGACTTAAAATTTTTTTTCACCATTATGATTACTCTGTATTATCCTACATCCTATTTCTTCCCATTTATCCTTCTCATTCTCATTTCATTTTGTCAATTCTCAAGTGTGTTGCTTCTGATTACCACCTCCACCAATTTGCCCTTTCTTCTATCAGTCTTCCCCTTCTCTTATTCCCTTCCCCTCCTCCTTTCCTGTAGGGTAAGTTTATATTTTTATACCCAATTAATTGTGTATGTTCTTCTTTCATTGAGCCAATTCTGATGAGACAAAGGTTCAAGTGCTCTACTCCCCACCTCCATTGTTCTCTCCCCTGTAAAAGTTCTTTCCTGGCTCTTTAATGAGAAATAATTTATCTCTTTCTACTTCTCCCTTCCCCCTTCTCTCAATTCATTATCTTTCTTACCCCTTAATATTTTTTAGAAATTATCCCATCATATTCAACTCACACTCTTGCCTTCTGTTTACGTCTTGCCTTCACCCTATTCTAATTCTATTCCTTCTAACTGCTCTAATGATAAGTCCTTAGGAGTCACAAGAATCATGTTCCCATGAAAGAATGTAAACAATTTAACCTTGTTGAATGTCTTTTGATTTCTCTTTCCTATTTACCTTTTATGCTTCTCTTGAGTCTTGTATTTCAGAGTCAGAATGTCCATTCATATTGGGTCTTTTCATCAATTAGTGTTTGAAAGTCCTCTATTTCATGAATACCCATTTCCCCTCCCCAGAAGTATTATGTTCAGTTTAACTTGGATAAGTGATTATTGGTTGAAGTTCTACCTTCTTTGCCCTGCAGAATATCATATTCCAGGCCCTCCTATCCTTTATCGAAGAAACTTCTCATTTTTGTGATATCCTAAATATGGCTCCACAATATCTGAACTGTTTCATTTTTGCTGCTTGTAAAATTTTCTCCTTAATCTGAGGTTTCTGAAATTTGGATATAATATTCCTGGGATTTTTCCTTTCAAGATCTCTTTCAGGTGGTGATTGGTAAATTCTTTCAATTTCTATTTTGTCCTCTGGGTCTAGAATATCAAGGACATTTTCCTTGATGATTTTTTAATTAACAATATTTTATTTGATCATTTCCAAGCATTATTCATTAGAGACAAAGATCATTTTCTTTTCCTCCCCCCCCCCACCTCTCCCATAGCTGACGTGTGATTCCACTGGGTATCACATGTGTTCTTGATTCGAACCCATTTCCATGTTGTTAGTATTTGCATTAAAGTGTTCATTTAGAGTCTCTTCTCAGACATGTCCCCTCAACCACTATAGTCAAGCAGTTAGTTTTCCTCAGTGGTTTTACTCCCACAGTTTGTCCTCTGCTTGTGGATAGTGTTTTTTCTCCCAGATCCCTGCAGATTGTTCAGGATCACTGCAGTGCCACTAATGGAGAAGTCCATTACGTTTGATTGTACCACAGTGTATCAGTCTCTGTGTACGATGTTTTCCTGGTTCTGCTCCTCTTGTTCTGCATCACTTCCTGGAGGCTGTTCCAGTCTCCATGGAATTCCTCCACTTTATTATTCCTTTGAGCAAAATAGTATTCCATCACCAACATATACCACAATTTGTTCAGCCATTCCCCAACTGGAGGGCATCCCCTCCTTTTCCACTTTTTGGCCACCACAAAGAGCAGCTATGAATATTCTTGTACAAGTCTTTTTCCTTATTATCGCTTTGGGGTACAAACCCAGCAGTGCTATGGATGGATCAAAGGGCAGACAGTCTTTTATCACCCTTTGGGCATATTTAAAATTGCCCTCCAGAATGGTTGGAACAATTCACAACTCCACCAGCAATGAATTAGTGTCCCTACTTTGCCACATCCCCTCCAGCATTCACTACTTTCCTCTGCTGTCATGTTAGCCAATCTGCAAGGTGTGAGGTGATACCTCAGAGTTGTTTTGATTTGCATCTCTCTGATTATAAGAAATTTAGAATACTTTTTCATGTGCTTATTAATACTTTTGATTTCTTTATCTGAAAACTGCCTATTCATGTCCCTTGCCCATTTATCAATTGGAGAATGGCTTGATTTTTTGTACAATTGATTTAGCTCTTTGTAAATTTGAGTAATTAAACCTTTGTCAGAGGTTTTTATGAAGATTGTTTCCCAATTTGTTGCTTCCCTTCTGATTTTAGTTATATTGGTTTTGTTTGTACAAAAGCTTTTTAATTTGATGTATTCCAAATTATTTATTTTACATTTTGTGACTCTTTCTATGCCTTGCTTGGTTTTAAAGTCTTTCCCTTCCCAAAGGTCTGACATGTATACTATTCTGCGTTTGCCTAATTTACTTATAGTTTCCTTCTTTATGTTCAAGTCATTCACCAATTTTGAATTTATCTTGGTGTAGGGTGTGAGGTGTTGATCAATTCCTAGTCTCTCCCACACTGTCCTCCAATTTTCCCAGCAGTTTTTATCAAATAGTGGATGTTTGTCCCAAAAGCTGGGATCTTTGGGTTTATCATATACTGTCTTGCTGAGGTCACTTGCCCCAAGTCTATTCCACTGATCCTCCTTTCTGTCTCTTAGCCAGTACCAAATTGTTTTGATGACTGCTGCTTTGTAATATAGTTTGAGATCTGGGACTGCAAGCCTACCTTCCTTTGTATTTTTTTTTCATTATATCCATGGATATCCTTGATCCTTTGTTCTTCCAAATGAACTTTGTTATAGTTTTTTTCTAAATCAGTAAAGAAATTTTTGGAAGTTCAATGGGTATGGCACTAAATAGATAAATAAGTTTGGTTAGGATGTTCATTTTTATTATATTGGCTCATCCTACCCATGAGCAGTTAATGTTTTTCCAATTGCTCAAGTCTAGTTTTAGTTGTGTGGAGAGTGTTTTGTAGTTGTGTTCATATAGTTCCTGTGTTTGTCTTGGGAGATAGATTCCTAGGTATTTTATTTTGTCTAAGGTGATTTTGAATGGGATTTCTCTTTCTAGTTTTTGCTTCTGAGCTGTGTTGTAGATATATAGAAATGCTGATGACTTATGCAAGTTTATTTTGTATCCTGCAACTTTGCTAAAGTTGTTGATTATTTTGATTAGCTTTTTGGTTGAATTTCTAGGATTCTTTAAGTAGACCATCATGTCATCTGCAAAGAGTGATAAATTGGTCTCCTCCTTGCCTATTTTGATGCCTTCAATTTCTTTATAGTCTCTAATTGCTACTGCTAGTGTTTCTAGTACAATGTCAAATAGTAGAGGTGATAATGGGCATCCTTGTTTCACTCCTGATCATATTGGGAATGCGTCTATTTTATCCCCATTGCAGATGATATTAGCTGATGGTTTTAGATATATACTGTTTATTATTTTTAGAAATGACCCTTCTATTACTATGCTTTCTAGTGTTTTTAATAGGAATGGATATTGTATTTTATCAAAGGCTTTTTCTGTGTCTATTGAAATAATCATGTGATTTTTGTTGGTTTGCTTGTTGATATGGTCAGTTATGTGGATGGTTTTCCTAATATTGAACCAGCCCTGCATCCCTGGTATAAATCCTACTTGATCATGGTGGATGACCCTTCTGATCACTTGCTGGAGTCTTTTTGCTAGTATCCTATTTAAGATTTTTGCATCTATATTCATTAGGGAGATTGGTCTATAATTTTCTTTCTCTGTTTTTGACCTGCCTGGTTTTGGAATCAGTACCATGTTTGTGTCATAAAAGGAGTTTGGTAGAACTCCCTCTTTGCTTATTATGTCAAATAGTTTGTATAGTATTGGGATTAACTGTTTTTTGAATGTTTGATAGAATTCACTTGTGAATCCATCTGGCCCTGGGGATTTTTTCTTAGGGAGGTCTTTGATGGCCTGTTGGATTTCATTTTCTGATATGGGATTATTTAAGAATTCTATTTCTTCTTCTGTTAGTCTGGCAGTTTGTATTTTTGTATATATTCATGAATATCGCCTAGATTGGTGTATTTATTGCCATATAATTGGGCAAAGTAATTTTAATGATTGCCTTAATTTCCTTTTCATTGGGGGTGATGTCCCCCTTTTCATCTTTGATGCTGTTAATTTGCTTTTCTTCTTTCCTTTTCTTAATTAGATTGACCAGTACTTTCTCTATTTTGTTTGTTTTTTTCAAAGTACCAGCTTCTAGTCTTATTTATTAGTTTAATAGTTCTCTCACTTTCAATTTTATTAATTTCTCCCTTAATTTTTAGGATCTCTAGTTTGGTTTTCTTCTGAGGTTTTTTAATTTGTTTCCTTTCAAGTTTTTTTATTTGCATTTCCAATTCATTGATCTCTGTTCTCCCTAGTTTGTTAATATATGCACTCAGGGATATGAATTTACTTCTGATTACTGCTTTGGCTGCATCCCAAAAGGTTTGAAAGGATGTCTCGCCATTGTCATTTTCCTCGATGAAATTATTAATTGTTTCTATGATTTCTTCTCTAAGTAAACTATTTTGGAGTATCATATTGTCTAATTTCCAATTAATTTTTTATTTGGTTTTGCACATACCGTTACTGATCATTATTTTTATTGCCTTGTGATCTGAAAAGGCTGCATTTATTATTTCTGCTTTTCTGCATTTGTGTGCCATGTTTCTGTGACCTAGTGTATGGTCAATCTTTGTGAATGTGCCATGTGGTGCTGAGAAGAAGGTGCATTCCTTTTTGTCCCTATTTATTTTTCTCCATATGTCTATTAACTCTAATTTTTCTAAGATTTCATTCACTTCTTTTACCTCTTTCTTATTTATATTTTTATTTGATTTATCTAAATTTGATAGTGGTTGGTTCAGATCTCTCACTAATATGGTTTTACTGTCTATTTCTTCCTTTAGTTCTCCTAGTTTCTCCATTAGAAATTTGGGTGCTATATTATTTGGTGCATACATGTTGATTAGTGATATTTCCTCTTTATCTAAAGTCCCTTTTAATAAAATATAATCCTTGATGATTTATTGCAAGATGATGTCTAAGCTCTTTTTTTGATCATGGCTTTTGGGTAGTCTAAAAATTTTTTTATTATTTCTCCAGGATTTATTTTCTAGGTCACTTATTTTTCCAATGAGATAGTTCACATTTTCTTCATTGTTTTTCATTCTTTCAATTTTGTCTGATTATTTCTTGATGCCTCACAAAGTTATTAGCTTGCACTCACCCTATTCTAATTTTTAAGGCATTATTTTTTTCAGTGAGCTGTTGTATCTCCTTTTTTGTTTGACTAACTCAACTTTTTAGAAGGTTCTTTTCCTCAGTGAATTTTTATACCACTTTTTCTATATGGCCAATTTTGCCTTTTTTACAAGTTCTTCTCTTAAGTGGATTTTGGTGCCTCTTTTACTACTTTATTCTGTTTTTAAGGTACTATTTTCTTCTGTATTTTGCGCCTCCTTTACCAAGCTTTCAGCTCTTTTGTATCTCTCTTATTTCTTTTCCCAATTTTTATTCTTTCTCTTTCATTTGATTTTTAA
This sequence comes from Monodelphis domestica, assembly GCF_027887165.1. Lineage (NCBI taxonomy): Eukaryota > Metazoa > Chordata > Mammalia > Didelphimorphia > Didelphidae > Monodelphis > Monodelphis domestica. The sequence goes on along the minus strand of NC_077235.1, from coordinate 54,388,666 downwards.
AATCCTTTTTGACATCCACTAATTCTTTTTGGGCCCGAGAGTAATTAATATTTTTCTTGGAAGCTTTGGATGCAGCAATATAAACTTTGTTGTCTTTTCTTTAGTTTATATGTTGGCCTTCCCTGTCCTCAAAATCATTTTCCATATTGAGTTTCCCTTTTTTTGTTGTTTTCTCATTTTTAGGCCTTTCTCTTGGCTTTTAAATTAAACAACTATTACAAGTAGACTCTGCTCCTATGGTGAAGGGGGCACTGTTCCAAGCTTCAGATTCTATGTGTAGCTGCCTTCGGAGCCCCTCTGGGGATTTATAAGTTTCCAGTTCTTCCAAAGTAGTATGATCAAAGGAAAGGTGTGTTTAATATGCTTCTTGTCTGTGAACAACCACAATGACTCTTTTTGACCTTGGATCTGGTCTCCTATGGCTACAAACACTGGCATGTATTAGTGCTCCTCCTTGTCCTGGGACTGCTACTCAGATCATCTTCTAGATGTACATATGGGCATGCAACAGAATCCTGCACCCAGAGCTAGCAAAAGGGCCTTCATAATCTCATTCTGAACAGTTGTCCAATTCCCATGCACTCTGTTCTCCAGAAAACTGGACAACTCTCCCATCCCCAGCATGACCTGCATTCTCCTACAACTGTTTTTTCTATTTATGGGCTTGAGCTGAAGTCATTTGCATTTTCTGTCAAGTTAAATGAAACCCATCATTGCATATTAAATGAAATGTTAATATCCTAGATGATTGTATTAGAAATAAGCATAATCCTTGTACTTTTTCTCTAGACTGGAGCCAAATGGTGGGGAAAATATTGGATGAGGATACACCTCCAAAAAAGTATAGTTATTGAGACTTTACTAATGTGGGGGCTACCACGGAGTAGTAACAGCAATAATAACAATGTCTATATAGCACCTACTATGTGGCAGGTACTGTGCTAATCTAAGTGCTTTAGAAATAGACTCCTATTTGATTCTCACAACAACCCCAAAAGGTGGGTGCAGTTGTTACCTCCATTTTACAGATGAGAAAACCAAGACAAATAAAAGGTTAAACGTATGGCCCATGGCCACACAATTTGTGTCTGAAATCAGATTTAAATTCAGATCTTCCTGTCTCCAAGCCCAATAACATACTACTTAATGACTCATACCCAGGCAGAGCTGAACCTTCAAAGTGGTAGTAGGGGCTTCACTTGGCAGGGGAGGTTTGCAAATACTCGTGAAGGGAAGAAGGGTTAGGAAAATGCTCGCTCTGCCTTCAAAATCTTACCAGCTCCTAGAAAGGGTGCAGAAACCTGAGGCTCCAACACAATGTTCTCTACTGCAATACAAAATAGACACTTATTGAGCATCTATGTTCAGAGAACTGTGTTTGATGCTACCATGGGAGAATACACAGTTTAAATAAAATATAGTTCTTGCCTTCATGGAATAAAATAAGAAGATGAGCTATCACCCACACATGACTGGAATATATAACAGCCAAACACAGTGCTGGGTACATAGAAGGTGCTTAATAAATGTTTATTGACTTACTGGATGGCACCATTAAGGAGAAAGATCATTGAATTTGGAGTCTGAGAAATACTTTTTGAATATCAGTTCTCCAACTTACTGCTTGTGTGCCACTGAGCAAATCACAATATCTCCTGGGTCTCAGTTTCCTTACATGTAAAACGAGGGGGGAATGGAGTTAGTCTTCTGTAAAGAGCCCAAAGTTTGGTAATAGAAGACCTAGGTTCTCATCTCAGTTCTTCCTTTTAACCCATCAAGCAATCTTGATATTTTTCTTTTTCTGAACCTCAATTTCCTTTTAGGTACAATAAGAGGGTTGCACTTAGACTACTTAATTAGAGGTTCATAAATCTTAAGCTATAAAGAACCTGAAGGGTCATCTAGTCTAACCCATTCATCTTACAGATGAGGAAAACAAGGCTCAAGGAAGTTGTGACTTGTCCAAGAATACCCATGTAAATGAGACTTGGAATAAACAGAGGCAAGATTTGAAACCATTTTCTATGACTCCAAAGTCTTTCCCCTATACCACATTGCTTCATCAGGCCACAGGACCATAGATTTAGAACTTCAAAGGCCCTTAGAGGCCAAGAAGTCCAATACCATTTTAGAGGTGAGGAGACTTAGACAGATTAGCTAATAACCTTACCCAGGGTTACTGAGCTAGTGACTGAGGCAGGATTTGAATCCAAGTCTTCCTCATTCCAAATAGGCATAAGAGAAGGGAATAAGTGTTTATTAAGTGACTGCTAGGTTCCAGGCACTGTGCTGAGTGCTTTATACATATATCAATTGATAGCTTGGATTTCTTTCTTTGAAATTATCATTTTCATATACATTGACTATTGATTGGTTGGGAGATGTTCATTATGCTTATACATTTGAATCAGATCTTTCTATAACTTAGCTATGAAACCTTCACAGAAACTTGGCAATAGAGATCCCTCCCAGTTATCTGTTTCCCTCCTAATTTGAACTGCTTTGCTTTTGTTTGGATAAAAAATTAATTTCACATAATCAAAGTTGGAAGTTGGTCATTTTATCTTTTACAGTTCTCTCTACCCCTTGTTTGTCCAGGAACTCTTTGAATCCATATGCCTGAAAGAGAAGTTCTTGTTACTCCTCTTGTCTATGATGTGATCTTTCATGCTTACTGTAATATAGGGTCTGGGGTGTTGTCTTAAACCTAATTTCTGCCAGATTACTTCCCGATTTTCCAAATAGTTTTTGTGGAATGGTTATCGACTGTTGTTAGTTTAGTTTTCCCCTTTTAAAAAAAGCAAATTAGCTAAAGGTTTATCTCCCTCCCAAAAAAAGCCCAAGAAAAGTTCTTGTTTTATTTATTTTTAATTTACTGAAATTTTGCTTTTAATTTTCTTGATTTTCTCCTTGACTTTCAGAATTCTTTTGCTGTTTAATTTTCATTTTACAATCTGTAGGCCTTCTAGTTTCATTAGGTGCATACTTCATTCATTTAAAAAGATCCTTTTGTGCCTATATTTTGTAGGGAGAGCTAGGGTTGTACTAGTTGAAAGGGAATTGTCTATATCTATTGAGATAACGTGATTTCATGGTTCTTGTTTTTAATATGGTTAATTAGATTAATTGTTTTCCTAATGATAAAATCTGAGTTGGTCATAATGAGTGATTTCTTAGATGAATTATTGTCATCAGTTTTATGGGATTTTATTTAAAATTTTTGAATTGACATCCATTAACCATATTAGTCTACAGTTCTCCTTGTTTGTTTTACCCTTCCCTGGTTTGGGCATTAGGACTCATTTTTCTAATCAAAGTAATTTAATAGAGTGCTTTCTTTTTCAGTTTCTAAAATCATTGTGTGTGGTACTGGTAATAATTTTTCTATAAAAGTTGGGAAGATCAGACACTTTCCAGATGTGTGACCCTGGGTAAGTCACTTAATCTCAGTTGCCTAACCCTTTCCACTCTTCTGCTTTGGAACCGATATTCAGTATCCATTCTAAGACATAATGGAAGGGTTTACAAAATAAATAAATAAAAATAAAAGTTTGGAAGAATTCGCCTATAAATGCATCAGGATCAGGAAAATTTTTCTTTGGTAGTTTCTTTAGAGCTGATTCTCTATCCTTTTCTGATATATTATGGTATTGGTTTAAAAATAAGAGGTAGATCAATAGAATAAACCAGACAAGGAGGAATCCAAAATACTGAAATTCAGTTATGTATTCTTTGATAAATTTGACAACACAAATTCCATAGGAAAGAGCTCCCTATTTGAGAAGAACTGTGGGGGAAACAGGAAATCAGTGGGGCAGAAATTAGGTTTAGGCCAACACCTCACACTGAATTCTACAATAAATTCAAAATTGATATGCCATTTGGATATTAAATATATTGTAAAAATTGGCAGAGAAGCAGATAACATACTTTTCATTTCTCCTTTTTTCATCATCCCAGAAACATCTGGATCCTTTAAAATCATTTCAGAATCCTGGAATTCACATTTCAGAAGTACCCACCATCCTTGAGGCTCCTCCCTCTCATTGGAAAGCTCCTCCCAGAGGTGCCATTTGAGGAAAGTCCCTAGGCCAGCCATCTTTTTATGTCTCACCAGGTTGCCCTCTACACTTTTCCATAATGTCCCTGGGTACACAGTACTGCAGTATCCCTTTCCAGCATCTTTTTGTATGCTGTCTTCTTCCTTTAGAGTATAAGCTCCTTGAGAGCGGAGACTATCTTTCTTTTTTTTCTTTTAAAATTCTTACCTTCTGTCTTAGAATCAAGATTATGTATTGGTTATGAGGCAGGAGAGCAGGAAAGGCTAGGCAATGGGAGTTAAGTGACTTGATAAGGGTCACATGGCTAGGAAGTATCTGAGTCCAAATTTGAACCCAGGATCTACTGTCTCCAGGCCTGGCTTTCAATTCACTGAGCTCCTTAGCTGGCCCCAGGACTCTTCTTTCTTTTTGCTTATATTTGTATTCCCAGCACTTAATGTTATACCTAGCACATAGTAAGCATTTAATCAGTGATTGTTGCCTGACTATTGGTGGATTGCCCATTTGTACCTTATAAAGCCGTGCCTTTTTCAGACTCTGATAGTCCAATATAAAGAAATGTGGTTTGCACTATAGGAAAACTGAAGAATTTACTTAGTTGATCTGAAAAAGCTAGCCATTGGCAAGGGCGAGCCAGCCCTGGGCGGCCTTGAAGGGTACAAACCATTCTCCCAGTAGGAAACCGTGCTTCAGGCAGAGAACCGATCTAGAGTGTAGTTGTATGATGGCTAGTGGGGAGAAGCAAGCCCAGGGCAGCAACATGAGGTGCAGAGATCCTGAGCTAACCCACCCCAGAAAAGACCCGACTTTGGGGTCCTGTAGTGACTGAGGTATGTGCTGCCTTGGCAACATGCATTCCCTACCCATTTACCTTTTCATTTATTCCCCTGCGCATGTATACACAATGTGGATTTGGGGGAGAGCTTGCCCTGGGTTTATTAGAGAAGGAGCAAGTTTTATTTCCATTGTTTAGACCATGCCATTTCAAGAGATTTCTTTGCTTTGAACTGGTTGGCCTTCTCTACTCATCACTGGGAACTTGAGAGCTTGATTTTGGAAATTGCTGAGTCTGAGAGCATGCTGAATGCCAGGTAGCAATCACGTATAGGTATGAGTTTGCTTAGCTCATTGGAACTTCTTGAAAGCCCGGTATGGTCCATAATATAAGTATTATTGTCCCCATTTTGCAGATGGAGAGTTGGAGGCAGAGAGAGAGAGCAAGTCACCCAGATGACACCTTATGAAGTGGTACAGCCCAAGCCTGATGTCTCCTGACTCCAGAGTCAGTGTTGGTCCTATTCCACCATTCTCCCCCTTAGCCATCTGCTGCCTCATTCTTCTAGCCTATATGGCAGCCATCTTAGGATATTTGTTTTGCTAGTTTCCAGTTCGTAAGTTCTTCTCCTTGACCCTGCCATGAATTGCTGTCCTCTCGTGTCAGCCCCTGAATTTCCCCCGAGTGAGCAATTTCTTTCTGGGCTGCAAACATCTCCTAATTAATGACCAGCGCAGCCTCATTAATACTCAGTGCATGTGACAGTGAATGATAACTCACACACCCAGAGAGCTGGCTGATGTAGCAATGACCTGGTCAGGCTTTACACTAGCCTCAGCAAGGAAGTAAGGTACTTGCTGAGCTGGCCCATAGAGTCAAGACTCATCTTGGGCCAGGAAGCCACTTCGCATGGCCCACACCTATTGAATGGGACTCAATCACTGGTCTGGCCCATGCAAAACTACAAAGCAGGATTAGGCAAGAAGCACTTTGGATATGGGTATCTGCTCTGAAAAGGCCCTTAGTGCCTTTCTTATTTAATAGATGGAGAAACTGAGTATTGTAGAAGGGAAATGATTTACTCAAGGTCACAGAGATGGTGAAAAGCAGATATGGGAGATGGCGATGGATCCCCTGACTCCAAAGCCAGGTCTTTTCCCATTGTTTTGTTGTTCAGTCCTTCTAAGTCATTTCTACTCTTTGTGAATCCATTTGGGGTTTTCTCAGCAAAATTCCTGGAGTGGTTTACCATTTGCTTCTCTAGCTCATTTGACAGATGAGGAAACTGAGGCAAACAAGGTTAAGTGACTTGCCTAGGGTCATACAGCTAGTGTTCGCCTAGCCATCACAAGCATAGACTTCTAATTTAATTCAATAGAAGAGGAAAACCAAGGCCCAAATAGGGAAAAGAAACTGAAGAAAAAGGGTCCTCAAAAGATCTTGAGTTCCTACTCTTTTAGGTGTGACCCCCGTGGATAATCTGGTAAAGCCTATGGACCCTCTCTCAGAATCATGTTCATAGATGTATAAAACAAAATACAAAAAAAATTAAAAATAAACTCATTAAATTCACATCATTATTATAGAGAGGAAAACGGACCCAGTGAGGCAAAGTGACTTGCTTAAATTCATGCAGATACAGTGTCAGAGACAAGACGAGCATCCAGCTCCTCTGACTTCAAAGCCAGCAAACTGTCTACCACACAGGATTTCTCTTCAAGGAGGTCATGGCCTGAACATGTTTGTACACAGAAAGGAAAGAGTCAAGAGTCGATAAACCTTTCTTAAGCATTTACTATATTCCAGACATCATGTTTAGCGAGGGGGAATTTGAGGAGACCAAGTGGATAGAAAAGAGAAGTAAAACTTCTAACCCACCGATCCGTTTATTTTGGCATTAGGCAGTCCCAACAATTGGCCCCTTGGCATGCCCCCTGACTCCCCTTAACCCAGTCTGAGGCCCCAATCTCTTACAAATCCAGTTTTTCTCAAAAACAATTATAACATGTTTATTCCTAGAAACCAACAAGTGCATATATTCATTTACTTGGAAAGCCATCTCTAGAGAAAGACTGAAAACATGGAGGAATTGCTGCTATAACAAGTGTTCTTCATGAAAATTGGACATTTTTCAAATTACGTCTTGAAGAGGGTATTTTTTTTGAAGCATAAATAGAATTTTGTATTTTCATACATTTTTTATTTGATCATTTCCAACATTATTCATTGGAGACAATGATCATTTTCTTTTCCTCCCCTCCACCCCACCTCTCCCACAGCCGATGCATGATTCCACTGGGTATCACATGTATTCTTGATTCGAACCCATTTCCATGTTGTTGGTATTTGCATTAGAGTGTTCATTTAGAGTCTCTCCTCAGTCATATCTCCTCAACCCCTGTAGTCAAGCAGTTGGTTTTCCTCGGTGTTTTTACTCCCACAGTTTATCCTCTGCTTATGGATAGTATTTTTTCTCCTAGATCCCTGCAGATTGTTCAGGGATATTGGATTGCCATTAATGGAGAAGTCCATTACGTTCGACTGTACCACAGTGTATCAGTCTCTGTGTACAATGTTCTCCTTGTTCTGCTCCTTTCGCTCTGCATCACTTCCTGGAGATTGTTCCAGTCTCCATGGAATTCCTCCACTTTATTATTCCTTTGAGCAAAATAGTATTCCATCACCAACATATACCACAATTTGTTCAGCCATTCCCTAACTGGAGGGCATCCGCTAATTTTCCAATTTTTGGCCACCACAAAGAACAGCTATGAATATTCTTGTACAAGTCTTTTTCCTTATTATCTCTTTGGGCTTCAAACCTAGCAGTGCTATAGCTGGATCAAAGGGCAGACAGTCTTTTATCGCCCTTTGGGCATAGTTCCAAATTGCCTTCTAGAAATGTTGTATCAATTCACAATTTCACCAGCAATGCATTAATGTCCCAATTTTGCCACATCCCCTCCAACATTCACTACTTTCCTCAGCTGTCATGTCAGCCAATCCGCAAGTTGTGAGGTGATACCTCAGAGTTGTTTTGATTTGCATCTCTCTGATTATAAGAGATTTAGAACACTTCTTCATGTGCTTATTAATAGTTTTGATTTCTTTATCTGAAAACTGCCTATTCATGTCCCTTGCCAATTTATCAATTGGAGAATGGCTTGATTTTTTTGTACAATTGATTTAGCTCTTTGTAAATTTGAGTAATTAAACCTTTGTCAGAGATTTTTATGTAGATTGTTTCCTAATTTGTTGCTTCCCTTCTGATTTTAGTTATATTGGTTTTGTTTGTACAAAAACTTTTTAATTTGATGTATTCCAAATTATTTATTTTACATTTTGTGACTCTTTCTATGTCTTGCTTGGTTTTAAAGTCTTTCCCTTCCCAAAGGTCTGACATGTATACTATTCTGTGTTTGCCTAATTTACTTATAGTTTCCTTCTTTATGTTCAAGTCATTCACCCATTTTGAATTTATCTTGGTTTAGGGTGTGAAGTGTTGATCCAAACCTAATCTCTCCCACACTGTCTTCCAATTTTCATAGCAGTTTTTATCAAATAGTGGATGTTTGTCCCAAAAGCTGGGATCTTTGGGTTTATCATATACTGTCTTGCTGAGGTCACTTGCCCCAAGTCTATTCCACTGATCCTCCTTTCTGTCTCTTAGCCAGTACCAAATTGTTTTGATGACTGCTGCTTTGTAATATAGTTTGAGATCTGGGACTGCAAGGCCACCTTCCTTTGTATTTTTTCTCATTATTTCCCTGGATATCCTTGATCCTTTGTTCTTCCAAATGAACTTTATTATGGTTTTTTTCTAAATCAGTAAAGAAAATTTTTGGAAGTTCAATGGGTATGGCACTAAATAGATAAATAAGTTTGGTTAGGATGTTCATTTTTATTATATTGGCTCATCCTCTCCATGAGCAGTTAATGTTTTTCCAATTGCTCAAGTCTAGTTTTAGTTGTGTGGAGAGTGTTTTGTAGTTGTGTTCATATAGTTCCTGTTTGTCTCAGGAGGTAGATTCCTAGGTATTTTATTTTGTCTAAGGTGATTTTGAATGGGATTTCTCTTTCTAGTTTTTGCTGCTGAGCTGTGTTGGAAATATATAGAAATGCTGATGACTTATGCGGGTTTATTTTGTATCCTGCAACTTTGCTAAAGTTGTTGATTATTTCAATTAGCTTTTTGGTTGAATCTCTAGGATTCTTTAAGTAGACCATGATGTCATCCACAAAGAGCGATAACTTGGTCTCCTCCTTGCCTATTTTGATGCCTTCAATTTCTTTATCTTCTCTAATTGCTACTGCTAGTGTTTCTAGTACAATGTCAAATAATAGAGGTGATAATGGGCATCCTTGTTTCACTCCTGACCTTATTGGGAATGCATCTAGTTTATCCCCATTGCAGATGATATTAGCTGATGATTTTAGATATATACTGTTTATTATTTTTAGAAATGACCCTTCTATTCCTATGCTTTCTAGTGTTTTTAATAGGAATGGATATTGTATTTTATCAAAGGCTTTCTCTTCATCTATTGAGATAATCATGTGATTTTTGTTGGTTTGCCTATTGATGTGGTCAATTATGTGGATGGTTTTCCTAATATTGAACCAGCCCTGCATCCCTGGTATAAATCCTACTTGATCATGGTGGATGACCCTTCTGATCACTTGCTGGAGTCTTTTTGCTGGTATCCTATTTAAGATTTTTGCATCTATATTCATTAGGGAGATTGGTCTATAATTTTCTTTCTCTGTTTTTGACCTGCCTGGTTTTGGAATCAGTACCATGTTTGTGTCATAAAAGGAATTTGGTAGAACTCCCTCTTTGCTTATTATGTCAAATAGTTTGTATAGTATTGGGATTAACTGTTTTTTGAATGTTTGATAGAATTCACTGGTGAATCCATCAGGCCCTGGGGATTTTTTCTTAGGGAGTTCATTGATGGCCTGTTGGATTTCATTTTCTGATATGGGATTATTTAAGAATTCTATTTCTTCTTCTGTTAGTCTAGGCAGTTTAAATTTTGTATATATTCATGAATATCGCCTAGATTGGTATATTTATTGCCATATAATTGGGCAAGGTAATTTTTAATGATTGCCTTAATTTCCTTTTCATTGGAGGTGATGTCCCCCTTTTTATCTTTGATGCTGTTAATTTGCTTTTCTTCTTTCCTTAATTAGATTGACCAGTACTTTGTCTATTTTGTTTGTTTTTTCAAAGTACCAGCTTCTAGTCTTATTTATTAGTTTAATAGTTCTCTCACTTTCAATTTTATTAATTTCTCCCTTAATTTTTAGGATCTCTAGTTTGGTTTTCTTCTTGGGGTTTTTAATTTGTTTCCTTTCAAGTTTTTTTATTTGCATTTCCAATTCATTGATCTCTGTTCTCCCTAGTTTGTTAATATATGCACTCAGGGATATGAATTTACCTCTGATTACCACTTTGGCTGCATCCCAAAAGGTTTGAAAGGATTTCTCACCATTGTCATTTTCCTCAATGAAATTATTAATTGTTTCTATGATTTCTTCTTAAGTAAATGATTTTGGAGTATCATATTGTTTAATTTCCAATTAATTTTTGATTTGGTTTTCCACTTACCGTTACTGATCATTATTTTTATTGCCTTGGGGTCTGAAAAGGTTGCATTTATTATTTCTGCTTTTCTGCATTTGTATGCCATGTTTCTGTGACCTAGTGTATGGTCAATCTTTGGGAATGTGCCATGTGGTGCTGAGAAGAAGGTGCATTCCTTTTTGTCCCTATTTATTTTTCTCCATATGTCTATTAACTCTATTTTTTTCTAAGATTTCATTCACTTCTTTTACCTCTTTCTTATTTATTTTTTTATTTGATTTATCTAAATTTGATAGTGGTTGGTTCAGATCTCCCACTAATATGGTTTTACTGTCTATTTCTTCCTTTAATTCTCCTAGTTTCTCCATTAGAAATTTGGGTGCTATATTATTTGGTGCATACATGTTGATTAGTGATATTTCCTCATTATCTCTGATTCAGGGAGCTCACTGAGCTCAGGTCAGGTAGATCAGATTTAGCCTTATTGTAGCTCAGAACTCCTAAACTCAAGCAATCCACCAGTTTCAGACTCCCAAACAGCAGGGACTACAGGAGTGTGTCATGGACCAGAGGCTTCAGGGAAATGAAGTGGAAGGTCATCTAAGAGGCAATGGAGAGACAAGCTGGAGGCATGTGGAGGCTGTAGCACATTACCAGTGAAGAATTACACAAGAGGAAAAGTGGGAAACTATAATGCATTGTGTCAGAAGACTTGAGTTCAAATCCTGGTTCTGATGCTTACTACTTGTATGGCCCAGGGGTAAGTCACTTCACTCATCCCTGGACCTCAGTTTCCTGGAGGGCATTGGACTAGAAGGCCTCTGAGAACCCTTCAGACTCTAGATCTAGGATCGTATGTGTGACCTTAGGTAAATTATTTCTCCTCCCTAGGTCTCAGTTTCCTCTTCTGTAAAACCAGGGGGTTGGTTAGAGGTCTCTGAGGCCTCTTTACTTCTAAATGTATATATTACCTATGTGTTATCTTGGGAAACTGACACCTCACTGGGCCTCATTTTCCTCCTAGAGTTTCACTTGATATCCTTTGAGATCCCTTCCAGCTCTAAATCTAGGATCCTAGATCTAGATCTGGGGTTTCCTTGGAAGAGCCTATCCACAGGGAAAAAGGAAGCAAAGGGTCAAATCTAGCCTGAAGCTACTGTAGAAACAGGCAGCAGGCAGCTAGGTGACACAGAGGATTGTCCACTGGGTCTGGGGTCAGAAAGATCTGAGTTCAAATCCTATCTCAAACACTTAACTAAATATATGACCATGGACAAGTCACTTCACTTATGCTTACCTCAGTTTCCTCAATTATAAAATGGAGATAATTTAGTGCCTACTTCATGAGAATGTTGTAAGGCTTAAATGAGATAATATTTGTAAAGCACTTAGCACAGTGCCTGGTACACAGTAGGTGCCTTATAAATTATTATTATTACTATATGGTTATATGTTTTATATATAATATATATGATTATATATTTGATTAAGCCCTAATTGAAAAGGATTTGCCAGCATTCCTTAGGAAAGTGGTCTGGTAAAATAGGATGGGCAGCCGGGATAACATTAAACTTAAAGGAGAGTTAAGGATATTATGTATAGAACAGAGAAAATGGAGAAACTGAGGTATGAAGACTTGGCTAGAAGTCAGTGAGCATAGTTTTTCAGAGTCCTGCTGCAACCAATGAGTATCCAGGGAGTGTCGCTAAAAGCAAAGATGGGAAGACATGACAAATCAAACTGGGCCAGTCAAGTGGGAGAGCTGAAGTCACGTCAGCCAGAGGAACACAGACCTAGACCAGGGAAGGTGCCACTGCCAACCTCGGTCATCAGGCCACAGGGCTGAGCAGCACAGGAACTCAGTGTGCTGAGGACTTTGACCTCTCCCAAGTCTTTAAGGAGTGTTGCCTCTGCAAACTGGTGTGAGAAATTCTTTTTTTACAAATTATATTATTTTTATGTCAGGGTCCTGAACTATAAAGTCTAAATTAGGGAGAGTTCCTGAACCAGGTCTCAGGGCCTAGCTCCACTCAGTCTATAGATTTTTTAAACCTTTACCTTCCGTGTATTGGCTCCAAGACAGAAGAGTGGTAAGGGCCAGGCAATGGGGGTTAAGTGACTTGCCCAGGGTCACACAACAGGGACATGTCTGAAGCCAGATTTGAACCCAGGACCTCCCAACTCTAGGCCTGGCTCTGAATCCACTGAGCCACCCAGCTGCCCCCAGTCTATAGATTTTTTATTCTCTTTGTCCTAATAAATATGGTCCTTTCACAAACTTGGGCTGGCAGGAAATGTCCTATAATAATTTTATATATGTTATCTATATCTATATCTAATATAGCTATAATAATACTTTTCCTGCTGGTGTGGGAATCCTCAGCTGGCAGTTTGGGGAAGGGGTCAGGGCCTGATGGATCACCTTTTAATTAGCTTTCACCAATTAAAGAAGTCTTGGGATGTTCAAGGAAGGGGCTGAATAATGAGCTCCCCCAAATGTATACGTGAACCTGGGCCAGGTTGTTCCGTTTGTCTCATGATTATCGAGAGAGATGTTTGACCACAATTAGGATGTCCAGAGCAGTCGATTAATAAAGCACTTCCAAATGAAGACAAATCAGTCTCTTGAGATCATCTTAATCACTCCTCTTGGGACCCAAAAGCCTTTACGTTTTTCCAAGTAGGGAACCACCTAGTCTGCCTAAACCTCTGGCCGCCCCCAGCTATCCATACATGCTCTGGTTCCTCCACTGCCCTGTTGAATCTGCATGCCTAATTAGGATCCATCTTCTACTCTCCAATCTCTTTCCCAGGAGCCTGGGCCGCTAGGCCAGGGAGTTGATTTGCTAAAGACTAGAGTGCCATGACTCTCACCAACAAGAAGGCTGCTCTTCTTCCCCAGAATCCATTTGGCTGGGGCTAGAAGCCGCCCAAGTTGCAGAGGCATCGCTCCTTGGTGGACCGGGCCCAAAGTGAGAGGTTCCCCAAGTGCATCATTTGCGGATCCATTAGAATGAGCAGGTCTGGGTGGTTGCTAGGATACCATGAATCAGGCAAGGAAATGAAACATTATGGTGGGTGCCAAAAGGCAGGCACTAGCCTGTTTCTCTGGCTCCGGAGTGGGCCCCTCACTTATTAGCGTCATGATTAGTATCATTTTCAGCCGCTTGCGCCTCTCTCCCTCCTGGATGCGAGAACCTTATTGCATTTCAATTGGTAAATAGTGTTTGTGATTCATATTTTTTTCCAAGAGTAATTGAATTTCAGAAAGTTGAACCTCGTAATTGCTACCAAGGAATCTATTAATGAGGAAGAAAGTGATTGGTGTGCGTGTGTGTGTTTTCCCCCAGACTATTAAATGGGAACTTCAATTTGGGAATGAAATCACCCTCCATTGATTTCCAGTGTCTTCTGCCATCATCTGGATAGTGCTTTCAAAGAGTTTTATGAATGAGATTTGTAGCCAAGGTAATTGTGAAGGCAAAAGCAGAAGAGGGAAGGAAAGCTTTCTAGCCGCTCTTTTCTTGATGTTATAATTTAACCACCTCTGCTTCTAGTCCCAGATCTGGAAGATGGAAGAGAAGGGAGTTTGTTTGGACTTAGAAGTGATTTCTTGACTCATATTAAGGAAGGCTCAAGATCATGTCCTACCTGTTGTGTGACCCTGGGCAAATCACTTCCCCTCTCTGGACCTCAGTTTTCCCCTCTGTAAAATGAAAGAATTAGACCAAGTCTCTGACATCTCTTCCATGAGCCTATGGTCTTAGGAGATGACATTCCACACTCCATCTCTCTAGAGCAACATTTCACTTTATGATGGTAATGGCATAAGTGAAAAACTCAGTTCCAAATTTCAAGGGAAATCGCCCCAGGTCCCTGGCAATCAAAGGCGGCCTTGACACTAACTAGCTACGTAACCATGGGTGAATCATTTCACTCCTGGGAGCCTCCATTTCTTCGCTAGTGAAATTGGGCCATTAATACTTGTACTACCCACTTCAAAGGGTTGTTGTAAAGAAAGAGCTTGGTCAATCGTTGAAGCCTTCTCAAGATAGAAGCCATTATAATGATTATTAAGAAGAATGGCAAGCAGGTATAAGATGAGATCATGGGTTCTAGTCCTGGCTATGTCACTAACTAACTGTTATAAGTCCTTTGACTTGTCTTACCTTAGTTTTCTTCTCTGTCAAATGGGAAGAACAATTCTTTGGCTGCCCTTGTACTACTGTACTTGGTGAGACATTGAAGAAGCCAAGGTTATCCACTGCATCCCCAGCCATCACCAGCTGTCTTGACTTCTGTCTTGCCACTGGACTTCCATGATTCCGGAAGAGAGTGAAGCCAACAACTTAGATCCAATTTCTGCACAAATCAAGGCATCATTCCGTGACGTCCTTGGATCTCTTCAAAAACAAAGGACAGATGACAACTACTGCTACTACTTATAAGGGCATTGTTAAGATTCTAATAAGATCATCTATGAGCCAAGCTCCAAGGAAAACCACAGCAGCTGCAGAGGGGAACCTCTATCAAATAGTTTCTTGTTCACTAATTTCAGCCATGTCCAACTCTTCGTGATCCCATTTGGAGCTTTCTTAGCAAAGATACTGGAGTGGTCTTACATTTCCTTCTCCAGCTTGTTTTACAGATTAAGAAATGGAGGCAAACAGGGGTAAATGACTTGCCCAGAGTCACACAGCTAGTGTCTGAAGTCAGATTTGAACTTAGAAAGTCAAATCTTCCTGACTCCAGGTCTGGCACACTAGCCACTGTAGCGCCACATAGCTGCCTTATCAGAGTGGATATGAAATGAATACTTCACATGACATATCTGTGGCTTAGAGATCCCAGAGTTTACATGATTCTCAGTTACCAACTCCAACAAGCCCCAAGAGAATGGAATGAAAGCTATCAAACTCCCCTTAACAGTTTCAGTACATTGATGAGGATGTATCCATGAAGACGGGGGCAGCAAAGCTTGATTTCACAAGGATGCCCACATTGGTCATGTGAT
Source organism: Monodelphis domestica (assembly GCF_027887165.1). Lineage (NCBI taxonomy): Eukaryota > Metazoa > Chordata > Mammalia > Didelphimorphia > Didelphidae > Monodelphis > Monodelphis domestica. Next base: position 54,373,226 of record NC_077235.1, on the reverse strand, counting down.
CAGGGTCCCATGACCTCTGACTGGCACAGGCCCATAACCCCTAACATAAGAATGTCTGAAATCATGGAAATGGGAACAGAAAGTAATGTCAAAGATGTAGCTTTTACTGATCTGGCATAGACTTGTTATTGCACAATTGTTTGATAGTCTCACTGCCCAAGACCTTAGGCAACTCACAGCATGGACCGACAGAAGATAGGAGAACACCAACAGATCCCTGGAGAAAGTCACTCAACTAACCAGACTCCTGAGGGCTGTACTGCTTTGCTAATTAGAGATCTCACCGGGCTTTCTTGCTCTCTCTCCTGTCAACACCATCAGCTCTGAAGTATAGGGGCCATTTTAGAAACATTAGCCTAGAAACCTGAACTAGCTCTGTCTTCCCAATCTGGCTATGGTTGCCTTAAAATGGGAGAAAGGCTGGTGCCCATACCAAGGCTACCAGCAACAGCTCTTACCTTCCCGGTTCCATCCCCCAAATAAATTGCTCTGCCTTCTTGACTGTGCTAACTTTGACTTTGTAATGCTGGTCCTCAACAGAATTCAAGCAACAAATTCTGATCATGGCTATCTACCCAGCATGCAGTGGCCAGGAGAATGAAAAATGTCTTTGCAGGACCACATGACAAGTGAGGAGCTCCACAGAAGGTCGGTCAGGATGCCAGATGTTTGCGGATCATCTATCATGAGGAAAGATGCTGGATGGGTTTATCCTCTGGGAGAGCTGAACAACAATGGCCTGTGTCTCCAATTCAGCCAAGAGTAGCTTCTCAGACTATGTCGACTGCATTCATTCTCTTTTTCCTGAAAGGTAGGTTCCACATAGGGTAGAACCAAGGGAGAGTAGGAATGAATTTCTGATGCGACCAACCAACTTGATCACAATGGACTTTGAGTGTGCTAAGAACCCTTCTTTTTGCATGAGGTGTCTGCTCAGTTTCATGATGTGCTTTCCAAATCTCAAAGCACTCTATAAATACTCCTTGCAGTGGTGGTGGTGGTGGTAGTTATAGAATGTGCTAGGGGAGAAGGAGCTAGTGTTCTGTGTTCTCTGAGGGAAGTCACAACTGCATCTGGAATTATGGGAGTGAGGAGACTAGCACTATCAAACCCAGCCTCCTGTACTCTATGGCAATGTTGGCAAAAGCATGGTATGGGTGCCCAGTCGTACAAGAGGGGACTGATCCATTCCCCCTCTACACAGAGCCCAAGGACATTTTTCATATGCCCTGGCCCTCAACCCAGCAGCCTAGTGCAAGCACTTCTTCCCTCTTCTATCTGGGGTAATGCAGGGAAAGTACAGTTTGGGCATGTGATCTCAAAAACATTCACCAATGCTGCTCTCTGGTATATTCAAACTATCGTTCCTGTTCCTCACAACTGACTCTTCATTTCCCATCTCTGTTATTTTACTAGCCAATCACCATGCCTGCCATTCCATTCATTCTCTCCATACCTCCACATTCTTCCTTCAATACCTCCCTTCCTTCAATCTGCAGCTCAAGCAGTGATGCTTTTCTTGCTCAGTCTTAACTGCTAGTGCCTTCCCTCTTGAAGTACTTTGTAATCATTATTCTGTTTTGATTCTTCCTATACTTTTATTTGTATTTATTTCCCCCATTAAAATGGAATTACCTTAAGTGTGTGTGTGTGTGGGGGGGTCACTGTTGATGTTGCTATCATTACGGACTGGTGCATTGTGGGTAATTAATGTCTGTTAATTGACAAGTGTGTTAAAATTGTATCTCGTTCTAGTATCCTTGACCACCACCACACCTTCAAGTTCCTATAGTGAGAAAGTTTTTTTTAATAATATTTTATTTGATCATTTCCAAGCATTATTCATTAAAGACAAAGATCATTTTCTTTTCAGACGTGTGATTCCACTGGGTGTCATATGTGTTCTTGATTCAAACCCATTTCCATGTTGTTAATATTTGCATTAGAGTTTCGTTTAGAGGCTCTCCTCTGTCATGTCCCCTCAACCACTGTAGTCAGGCAGTTGCTTTTCCTCGGTGTTTCTATTCCCATAGTTTATCCTTTGCTTATGAATAGTGTTTTTTCTCCTAGATGCCTGCAGATTGTTCAGGGACATTACACCACCACTAATGGAGAAGTCCATTACGTTCGATTATACCACAGTGTATTAGTCTCTGTGTACAATGTATTCCTGGCTCTGCTCCTTTCGCTCTGCATCACTTCCTGGAGGTTGTTCTAGTCTCCATGGAATTCCTCCACTTTATTATTCCTTTGAGCACAATAGTATTCCATCACCAACATATACCACAATTTGTTCAGCCATTCCCCAATTGATGGGCATCCCCTCGTTTTCCAGTTTTTGGCCACCACAAAGAGCGCAGCTATGAATATTTTTGTACAGGTCTTTTTGTCCATTATCTCTTTGGGGTACAAACTCAGCAGTGCTATGGCTGGATCAAAGGGTAGACATTCTTTTAGCGCCCTTTGGGCATAGTTCCAAATTGCCCTACAGAATGGTTGGATCAATTCACAACTCCACCAGCAATGAATTAGTGTCCCAACTTTACCACATCTCCTCCAGCATTCATTACTTTCCTTTGCTGTCATGCTAGCCAGTCTGCTTGGTGTGAGGTGATACCTCAGAGTTGTTTTGATTTGCATCTCTCTGATTATAAGAGATGTGGAGCACTTCTTCATGTGCTTATTAATAGTTTTGATTTCTTTATCTGAGAACTGCCTATTCATGTCCCTTGCCCATTTATCAATTGGGGGATGGCTTGATTTTTTGTACAATTGATTTAGCTCTTTGTAAATTTGAGTAATTAAACCTTTGTCAGAGGTTTCTATGAAGGTTTTTTCCCAATTTGTTGTTTCCCTTCTGATTTTAGTTACATTGGTTTTGTTTGTACAAAAGCTTTTTAGTTTGATGTAGTCAAAATTATTTATTTTACATTTTGTGATTCTTTCTATGTCTTGCTTGGTTTTAAAGTGTTTCCCCTCCCAAAGGTCTGACATGTATACTATTCTGTGTTTACCCAATTTACTTATGGTTTCCTTCTTTATGTTTAAGTCATTCACCCATTTTGAATTTATCTTGGTGTAGGGTGTGAGGTGTTGATCTATTCCTAGTCTCTCCCACACTGTCTTCCAATTTTCATAGCAGTTTTTATCGAATAGTGGATTTTTGTCCCACAAGCTGGGATCTTTGGGTTTATCGTACACTGTCTTGCTGAGGTTGCTTTCCCCCAGTCTATTCCACTGATCTTCCTTTCTGTTTCTTAGCCAGTACCAAATTGTTTTGATGACTGCTGCTTTGTAATATAGTTTAAGGTCTGGGACTGCAAGGCCCCCATCATATGTGGTTTTTTTTTTCATTATTTCCCTGGATATCCTTGATCTTTTGTTATTCCAAATGAATTTTGTTATGGTTTTTCTAAATCAGTAAAGAAATATTTTGGGAGTTCAATGGGTATGGCACTAAATAGATAATAAGTTTGGATAGGATGGTCATTTTTATTATATTGGCTCATCCTATCCATGAGCAGTTAATGTTTTTCCAATTGCTCAAGTCTAGTTTTAGTTGTGTGGAGAGTGTTTTGTAGTTGTGTTCATATAGTTCCTGTGTTTTTCTCAGGAGATAGATTCCTAGGTATTTTATTTTGTCTAAGGTGATTTTGAATGGGATTTCTCTTTCTAGTTTTTGCTGCTGAGCTGTGTTGGAAATGTATAGAAATGCTGATGACTTATGTGGGTTTATTTTGTATCCTGCAACTTTGCTAAGGTTGTTGATTATTTCAATTAGCCTTTTGGTTGAATCTCTAGGATTCTTTAAGTAGACCATCATGTCATCTGCAAAGAGTGATAAATTGGTCTCCTCCTTGCCTATTTTGATGCCTCCAATTCCTTTATCTTCTCTAATTGCTACTGCTAGTGTTTCTAGTACAATATCAAATAATAGAGGTGATAACAGGCATCCTTGTTTCACTCCTGATCTTATTGGGAATGCATCTAGTTTATCCCCATTGCAGATGATATTAGCTGATGGTTTTAGATATATACTGTTTATTATTTTTAGGAATGACCCTTCTATTCCTATGCTTTCTAGTGTTTTTAATAGGAATAGATGTTGTATTTTATCAAAGGATTTCTCTGTATCTATTGAGATAATCATGTGATTTTTGTTGGTTTGCCTGTTGATGTGGTCAATTATGTGCATGGTTTTCCTAATATTGAACCAGCCCTGCATCCCTGGTATAAATCCTACTTGATCATGGTGGATGACCCTTCTGATCAATTGCTGGAGTCTTTTTGCTAGTATCCTATTTAAGATTTTGTATCTATATTCATTAGGGAGATTGGTCTATAGTTTTCTTTCTCTGTTTTTGACCTGCCTGGTTTTGGAATCAATACCATGTTTGTGTCATAAAAGGAGTTTGGTAGAACTCCCTCTTTGTTTATTATGTCAAATAATTTGTATAGTATTGGGAATAACTGTTCTCTGAATGTTTGATAGAATTCACTGGTGAATCCATCAGGCTCTGGGGATTTTTTCTTAGGAAGTTCTTTGATGGTTTGTTCGATTTCGTTTTCTGATATGGTATTATTTAAGAATTCTATTTCCTCTTCTGTTAATCTAGGCAGTTTGTATTTTTGTATATATTCATCCATATCAGCTAAATTGGTGTATTTATTGCCATATAATTGGGCAAAGTAATTTCTAATGATTGCCTTAATTTCCTCTTCATCAGAGGTGATGTCCCCCTTTTCATCTTTGATGCTGTTAATTTGCTTTTCTTCCTTCCTTTTCTTAATTAGATTGACCAGTACTTTGTCTTTTTTTTGTTTTTTCAAAGTACCAGCTTCTTGTCTTATTTATTAAATCAATAGTTCTATCACTTTTGATTTTATTAATTTCTCCCTTAATTTTTAGGATTTCTAGTTTGGTTCTCTGCTGGGGGTTTTTAATTTGATCGCTTTTGAGTTTTTTTATTTGCATTTCCAATTGATTGATCTCTGCTCTCCCTAGTTTGTTGATATATGCACTCAGGGATATGAATTTACCTCTGATTACCACTTTGGCTGCATCCCAAAAGGTTTGTAAGAATGTCTCGCCATTGTCATTTTCCTCGATAAAATTATTGTTTCTATGATTTCTTCTCTAACTAAACGATTTTGGAATATCATATTGTTTAATTTCCAATTAATTTTTGATTTGGTTTTCCACTTATAGTTACTGATCATTATTTTTATTGCCTTGTGATCTGAGAAGGCTGCATTTATTATTTTTGCTTTTCTGCATTTGTGTGCTATGTTTCTGTGACCTAATGTATGGTCAATCTTTGTGAATGTGCCATGTGGTACTGAGAAGAAGGTGTATTCCTTTTTATCCCTATTTATTTTTCTTCATATGTCTATTAATTCTAATTTTTCTAAGATTTCATTCACTTCTTTCACCTCTTTCTTATTTATTTTTTTATTTGATTTATCTAAATTTGATAATGGTTGGTTCAGATCTCCCACTAATATAGTTTTACTGTCTATTTCTTCCTTTAATTCTCCTAGTTTCTCCATTAGAAATTTGGGTGCTATATTATTTGGTGCATACATGTTGATTAGTGATATTTCCTCATTATCTAAAGTCCCTTTTAACAAAATATAATTACCTTCCCTATCCCTTTTGATCAGGTCTATTTTTGCTTTGGCTTTATCAGATATCATGATTACCACTCCTGCCTTCTTTCTGTCAGTTGAGGCCCATAAGGTCTTACTCCATCCTTTAATTCTGACCTTGTGGGTGTCAACCTGCCTCGTGTGTGTTTCTTGAAGACAACATATGGTAGGGTTTTGGATTCTAATCCATTCTGCTATTCGTCTACGTTTTATGGGTGAGTTCATCCTATTCACATTCAAAGTTATGACTGTCATTTGTGGACTCCCTGGCATTTTGATATCCTTCCCTGGTTCTAACCTTTTCTTCTTCAGCTCTACCTTTTAGTCCAGTGATTTGCTTTAAATTGGTCCCCCTTGTCCCCTCCCTTGATATGTTTCCCTTTTTAGTCCTTTTTAGTCACTCCCTTTTTGTTCCCTCCCCTTCCCCCCTCTCTTTCCCTCCCCTTTTGTTTTCCCTCTCCACCTCCCCCCTTGGTTTTCCCTTCTCCCTACCCTTGTTGGGTAAGATAGAATTCAAGATCCCAATGGATCTGGACGTTTTCCCTCTCAGAGTTGATTTCCTTGAGAGTAAGGTTTAAGTAAAAATTCTCTTCCTCTCCTTCTTATAGGAGTTTCCTTCCCCTCCCCTTCCTGTGTGAATCTTTGTGTGAGAAAGATTATTCTATTTGGTCTTTCTTTTCCCCCTATTTACACATTACATTTCCCCTGCATGTTAGTATACATAGATTGATATAAATGTAGTACTTATAGAAAAGAGTTTGAGTAAAAGAAGAAGATAACATTTTTCTCCTTTTCCCTTTCCTTCATATTTACCTTTTCAGGTATTCCATGCTCTTTGATTTTCGATATCGAACTTTCCACAGAGCTCTGGTCTTTTCATTGCAAAAAGTTGGAAATCTTCTATTTTGTTGAATGCCCATACTTTCCCTTGGAAGTATATAGTCAGTTTTGCTGGATAGCTGATTCTTGGTTGAAGACCCAGCTCTCTTGCCTTTCTGAAGATTATGTTCCATGCCTTACGATCATTTAGAGTAGAACTTACAAGGTCTTGTGTGACCCTGACTGGCATTCCTTTATATCTAAATTATCTTTTTCTGGCTTCTTGTAGGATTTTTTCTTTTGTTTGAGAGTTTTGGAATTTGGCAATTACATTCCTGGGAGTTGTCTTTTGGGGGTTTAGTGTAGAGGGTGTTCTGTGAGCTCTGTCAGTGGCTGTATTGCCCCCTTGTTCTAGAATCTCTGGGCAATTTTCTTTGATTATCTCTTGTATTACGATGTCGAGTTTGGTGTTTATTTCTGGCTTTTCTGGAAGTCCAATTATTCTTAAATTATCTCTTCTCGCTCTATTTTCCAAATCTGTCACTTTGTCAGTGAGATATTTTAGGTTCTCTTCTAAGTTCTTGGTCTTTTGGCTTTGCTTTATTAGTTCTTGCTTTAAAGCCTGGTTTTCTTTTACAGTTTGGTCAAACTGGTTTTGTAGATGCGTGAATTTCTTTTGCATTATTTCCCACTTTTCCTTCCAGAAGGCTTCCATCTTTTTGATCATTTCAGATTCAAATTCTTCATGGGTTTGTGGAGAGTTTCCTTTTCCTTTGAAAAGTTTCAGAGCATTTTCTTGTGTTTCCTCTTCTATCTCCTCTATGTTTTGTATTTTTGCTCCATAAAATGTGTCCAAAGTCGCCCCCATCTTCTTGTTTTTTTTTAAATTTTGGGGCTTTTGAGCTTCTGTGGAGTTTGCCATCTCTATCTGAGTGGGTGGTACTAGCTTTTCTTATCTCTGTCTGGCGTTCAGAGGTTTTAGCCCTAGGCAGATTGTCCGTTCTATGCAGTTGTTGTTCTGTCTTCCCGGGAAGCCAGGAATTGCTGGTGTGTCCCTGTTACTGCCCTCCTCTCCTCGGCATCCTCCTGATGCTTCTCCGTTGCCTTACTTCCAAGCTCTAAGCCTGGCTTGGCCCTTGTTCCTGTGCCTTAGCCGGCCAGAGGCAGCACTCTGTGGAGGGAGGGGCCGTGGCTTCCTGGAGCTCGGAGGGCTCCTAATGAGATTAGCTTTCCCTGGGTTGAATTTAGTATGCCTTGAGGCAGGGACTTTTTTCGTAAGACTCCAATGGAAGGATCCAGCCAGGGGGTTACAAGCTCCTCCCCTCTCTCTCTGTTTCCCTGCTGTCTGGGTGCCCCATCGACTGGGTCAGGTTATTTTCAGGATGTGGCCTTCAGAATAGCCAGCTCCCTAGGCCCTTTTGCCAGCCCTGAGGGTTGCTGTTGTTCCAGATGACCATGCTCAGTGAGAAAGTTTTAACAGGAAATAAGATTGCAAAGAGGAATCTGGAAATCATGCACAAATCACCCTGAAGAACAAAGAAGCATATTTTATGAATTGGATCATTTATCAACTAAAATCCATATCCTGTAATGTGCAAAGAATCAGGGATGACCATCTAGGCACTGATTGTTGAGGCTTCTGGTTATGGGTTGTGTAAGTTACAGCCAAAATCCAAACATCCACTGTTCTAGACCAGCAGAACATCCAGAAGATGATGATAACTTTGATATAATAACTATATTTTATGGATAATTTAAAGATGATTTAGATATGTTAACAGGCAAATCCAGGTGGCACAGTAGAAAGAGAACAAGGCCTGGAGTCAGGAAGATTCCCCTTCCTGAATTCAACTCTGGCCTCAGACACTTACTAATTGTGTGACCCTGGGCAAGTCACTTAACTATGTTTGCCTCAGTTTCCTCATCTGTAAAATGAGCAGGAGAATGAAATGGCCAACTACTCCAGTATCTTTGCCAAGAAAACCCCAGTTGGTGTCATGAAGATCTGGACATGACTGAACAACAAAAGCAAAAATATCTTAATGACCTAATCTTAATGTGGCAAGGATGCTGTTCTATTTTCCCCCCAAAACCCTATAAAAATACAACCTCAAATTCCTGCCCCCTATTTCTTTTTTTTTTTGCATCTTTACTAATTTTATTTTTTATTTTTATTTTTTTAATTTGGAAAATTTTATTTAATTAATTTAGAATAATTTTCCATGGTTACAAGAACCATGTTCTTTCTCTTCCTCCACCCACTTCCTTAATCAACACCCAATTCCACTGGGTTTTACATGTGTCATTGATCAAGACCTATTTCCATATTATTGATATTTGCAATAGAGTGATCATTTAGAATCTACATCCCCAGTCACATCCCCCACAGAACCATGTGGTTAAGCAGTTGTTTTTCCTCTGCATTTCTGCTCCCACAGTTCTTTCTCTGGATGTGGATAGTGTTCTTTCCCATAAATCCCTCAGGATTGTCCTGGGTCATTGAATTACTGCTAGTAGAGAAGTCCATTACATTTGATTGTACCACAGTGTATCAGTCTCTGTGTACAATGTTCTCCTGGTTCTGCTCCTCTCACTCTGCATCAATTCCTGGAGGTTGTTTCAGTCTCCATTGAATTCCTGCACTTTATTATTCCTTTGAGCCCAATAGTATTCCATCACCAATGTATACCACAATTTGTTCAGCCATTCCCCAACTGAAGGGCATCCCCTCCTTTTCCAATTCTTTGCCACCACAAAGAGCGCAGCTATGAATATTCTTGTATAAGTCTTTTTCCTTATTATCTCTTTGGGGTACAAACCCAGCAGTGGTATGACTGGATCAAAGGGCACCTGCCCCTATTTCTTGATACCTCTCTATTGGACCCATGTTGCTGAGTCCTCTTAACTGTAATCCATGGTTATATGAGTGATATTCTTTTCCCTGTGCCACCTGCTACCCTTCACTATCCTGACCCTGTCCCCACACCACTGTCTGCCTCTGAACCACTTTTGACCACTTACTTCTGTCTTTGTGGGCTATTTGCCTGATACCTTCCATGTTTAAAGCGTAATGGCCACCCTCTTTCTTTCTGCCAATTGTGGTCTCCCTCAGAGAGTACCTACCTATGTTTGCCCCTTTCACAATGCCATAGATTACCCGTTTGACAGGCTACATACCCCTGTAACTAGAGGTAAGGGATAATCAGTTCCCTGATATTAAATAGATCAATTTTTAAAATTTTATTTTTCTTGGTGGGATTTTTTGGGTTTGCTGGGGTTTTTTGCAATATTGCTAATATGAAAATACGTTTTACATGACTGCATATGTATAATCTGTATCAACATGTTTGCCATGTTAAGGAAAGAGGGGAGGGAGAGAATTTAGAACTCAAAATTTAGAAAACTGATGTTAATTGGTTTGTTTTTTTAACCCTTACCTTCCATCTTAGAATCAGGACTGTATATTGGTTCCAAGGTGAAGAGTGTTAAGGGCTGGGCAATGAGGATTAAAAGTGACTTGCCCAAGGTCACCCAGCTGGGAAGTATCTGAGACCAGATTTAAACCCAGGACCTCCCATCACTAGGCATGGTGCTACTGTAACCAGTGAGCCATCTAGCTGTCCCTGGATATTAATTGCTTTATCATATAATAGGAAAAAATAAAATATAAAAAATCTTCCAAAAATATAGCAGTTAGATTATTATAGTCAGTGCCAAGAGACCAGGTAGTAAGTGGAACCAAAGATAGTTCTGGAGTTCAGGATGTCCCAACATCATTAGCAGGGAGCATAAAAGGCTAGTAGTGGGGAGGCCCAAGAAATGTTAATAAATGATTAATTACAAGAATTTATTAAATCATTATGTGGCAAGCACTGTGCTGTGATCAAGGAGTCAGCAGGTAGTTAAGAGTCAAGCCAGACATTCAGGGAATCACAAAGGGAAATGATGGAATCAAAAATCAAGAATAAACTCTTATACTAGCTGTGTGACTTTGGGTAAATCTCTTACCCTCTCTGGGCCTCAGTTTCATCCTCTATAAAATGAAAGGGTTGAACTAGATGGGCTCTGAGGGCCCTTCTAGCAATATAGTTCAGATCTACTGTGTGGTTACAGCATACTTTTATATAGCATTAGGTATTATAATATCTCACCACAACCCTGTGAAGTAGATGCTATTGTTGTTTCCATTTTACGGATGAATAAATTGAGACAAAAAGAAGTGAAATGACTTGTCCAGGTCTTCTTGACTCAGGGCTCTACTTATTATATCACTTAATTGCCAGGATGGCCATATGATTTGTGATACTGAGGCAGGGGCTCCTGTTCTTAGAATCTTCATTTCAGCTTCCTGTTAGAACAGGAAGTGGTATTTTAAGTATAGGCATGGGTAATGATTTTCTTGGGGCTGACTGAGGAGTGAGGACTCTAGGTATATCCTGGCCAGAATAATTATAAGAAGACGGACTTGACTTTCTTTTCCTATAACGTATCGATGTACAAAGCACTTTCTTCCCGATCACCATAGGACACAGGTTCCAGGAAGTACCAGCCAAAAAAGAGGGGCTGAAATTGCCACAAGATCCAGAGCCTTCCAAGTGAATCCACTGCTGCAAACTGGCAAGGGGGAAGTTTTTATGCCTTCACTTTAAAATGTTCTTCCTTGATTGTTTGGAAGGAAACAATAGTACGGATACAATCAATAACACTTCTGGGCCCGAATCTTTAAGAGTTATTTTTAAATTGTATAGACACAATAATCAGGACGTACAAGGATGTATTGAATTTCCATTGCCAAGGTTAATCTTCAGTTTGTTTTAGATGAGATTTTCTGGATTTACAAAAACCCTTTTGCCTGTAAGAAAAATAAATGTGGATTCAAATTTGCTAAGTATACATGAATTTTATGTCCTGTATTTCATTGCAGGCAGAACTCCCAGCTTAGCAAATAATTTCCTGAACCAAAAGGTAAACTGACTTGTATAATTAATACATGTGAAAATAAAAGTGTGTCAAGACATCCCTTTACATAAGCTAACAATATTGCATAATTGAACTATGAACACAATGCAGATGAATTTTCAAGGGGTTCTTCCTGGCTGTAGACATAAGACATAATTTGATGAATGATGATTTCAAGCTGGAAGGGACCTTGGTCACCACCAAGGCCAAGGCAGGATTTGATTCCAAGCCTTTCTGACTTCAGGCCAAGTAAGCTATGCCATAGACCACACTGCTTCTCCTTATTATTAGCACTGTACTTGGTATCCAAAGTTGCGTAGCCTCAAGGCCATAGTCAGACTTCCTATTTGAAATCATCCTTCCTGTCTAACATAGCCCATTTGGGCTTGTACAAACAGTATAATGGAGTGGGGGAAAAGACCTCTGGATCTGGATGCAAATTCTTATGTTCTTTTCTAGCTGTGTGACCTTGGGCAAGTCACTTCCCATGCTTGGGTCTCAGTTTCCTTCTCTACAAAATAAGGAGAATGGACCAGATGGCCTCTGAGGTCCTTTCCAGCTAGAGAGGTGGGATGCTATGTGTGACGTTGGGCAAAAGCCATTTCATCTCCTCCATTTCCTCTTGTGTGAAATTAGGAGGTTGGCATGACAGTCTCTAAGGGGATTGATTTCATTCTGTGATGTGGGATGGGTATTTGATGTGTAATTAATATATGGTATGTTCTTGAACCTGACCCATAGTCTCTAGTCCTGTGTAGGCAAACCTATGGCACACATCTTGGAGGGGGCTGCTCCTCTCCCCCTCTCCACATGTGCCTGAAGACATTTCTCACATGATCCATACCTCTGCCCAGCAGCCCAATGGGAGCACTTCCTCCCTTCCCTGTTTGGGGTAAGACAGGGGTTCACATCCAGCATGAGGGTTGCAGTTTGGGCACTCAGTCTCTAAAAGGTTCACCATCACTGCTCTAGTCTATGAAAATGGTTTTACTCTTCTGCTCTTCAATTTGCTATCTAACATCAGATGGTGCCACTTTTAAATGTTTTAATAGTCTCCACGCTTCCTCCCATAGCTCAGGGCAGCACCTGAGGGGACGGCCCAAAACTTTCTATGGAGTGTAATGTGACTGCCAGCCTTGTACTGCACCAGGTAGTTACCCAGTGTAATCCAATTAATTTCTGTTGCAGAACTAAGAAGGTCTTATTATTTCTCATTGACTCATCAGTCATATTTCCACTGCTTTAACAATCTGAAAGATAGTCTTTCTCCCTCAAGCATTTATATAATGTGGGGCACTGAATTCAAATCCCAGTCAAATTCAAAATCAGAAACTAGTCTCAAGTCTCCGTGCTCCTTGGTCATGTGCTAGCCTCTACTTCCTGGCCACCATTCCTGACATGTAGCCCTGAGCATGCTTCTTGTTGGGGGGTTTTTGGCGCTTTTTTTTAAGACTGGACATTTTTTAAAATTCCTTTGTCAACCTTATTTTTTATTTTTTAAACGTTTTTCCATGTTTTCATGATTCATTTTCTTTCCCTCCCCTCTTCCTTCCCCCATTCTGGAGCCAATAAACCCTTCCACTGGGTTATACAAATGTTATCACATACCTATTTCCATATTATTCATTTCACAATAACGCAATCTTAAAACCAGAACCCATATAAACAAATGATAAGTCGTAGAAAAGAGAGGGAGACCATTCCAGGTATAAAAATTGTATGAACAAAGAGAGAGAGAGATTCTGAGACACCGTATGGGTCAATAGAATGAATACTAGTTCTAGAATCAGAAGATCTGGATTCAAATCTCACTTATATTACTTAGAATTTCTGTGCCCATGAGCAAGTGATTTAGTCACCCCCCATGGGCCTCAATTTACATCTCTGTAAAATGAGTGGATTGGACTAAATGGTCTTTGAGGTTTCTTCCAGGATCTATGATTCTTTGAAGTAGAGCATCCATTTTATCAAGAGGAGAAAGTGGAAGCTCTGGGAACCAGTGAGATTGCCAATGGAGACAACTAAAGAAAGAGGGGAAGGAGGTAGAAGCACAGGTCAAGACTAAAGCTAGAACCCAAGTTAAAGGGGTGAAGAAAGGGGATCAAGGAGAACCAGGATCAGGATCGTGATGAGTCATGAGAACTGAGAGTGGGAGGGTGCTACTCATAAAGAAAAGGATGTTCAATGGTGTCAAATACTGCAGAAAGGCTCAAGAGGATAAAGATAGGACAAGAGGCCATGGGCTTCATTCAGCCTTTGAGAAAATCGTTTTTGGTCAGTGGTGGGAAATAGATGCTATAAGACTTGAGATTGAGAAAGGAAGTAGAGGAAGTTTTCTCTTTCCAAAAACTAAAACAATTGGAAAGGAAGGAAAGAGATTAGAGGGTACATATTAGGAGAGTAGCCAGGCTGTGAAGAATATTGTTTGAAAACTGGCTAATTCTGTACATTTTTGTAGACAGAAGGGAATGAGTCAAAGGAGTTGAGAGAGAGGGGAAACATGAGGAACATCCGAGAGAGAGAGAGAGAGAGAGAGAGAGAGAGAGAGAGAGAGACCTATTGTAGTGAGGGCTGAGAGATGGCAGGAGCAGATGGTACAGGGAGATTAAAAGCATGCCTACTGAGCAAATTGATGCCTAGAAATGTTACCCAAAGCTATACATCTACTCCATTGTAGTTTTACAGTTTAAAAAATGAAAACAAACCAGAAACAATAACTCAGATTTTTATAAGGAGAGTCCAGAGAAACATGCTTTCAAATCTTGCCTTGATAATTACCAGCTAAGCCTCAGTTTCACCATCTCTAAAATAGTGAAACTACACATAGCACCAATTTGTAGTCAAATAAGCACTCTTGCAAACACAAAAGGGCCACATTCATATCAATTACAGAGTAGAGGTATTCCCTCCACATCCTGGTGGTTAGGGGCATGACACCCCTGTAATCTGGAAAATCTGTGTAAAATTGTTTTTGTCCTCCATTCATTCCAGAGGAAAAGTCTGAATTTTTTCTTTTCTTTTATGGAATGCTTACAGTATCTTGTTATAAATTTTGGGTTAAATATGTATTTCTGAGTTTCCAAATTCTGTTTCATCTGCTGGCCTTTGTGTATCGTCGGCAGCTTCTGCAAACTCCCCCCAAATTCTGATTTAATTTCTTATGCTGACCTATGATATATCCAGTGGGCAATGGGGAGAGATGTGAAAGGGATAACTGAAATGCCCTTCCAAAGAGCCCTGTTTTCACCATAAGATGAGGAAGCAGGTTCAAAGAACTTAGAAGACACAGCTGTGGTCACACAGCTATTAAATGTCAATGTCAGAATTCTGAGTTGTGCTTTATACACCATCCATCCCCCTGGGCCACAGGTAGCATTTGTATGTTCTGATCCAAAGGTGAGTGGAGGAGGGCCTGAGAAGGGTGGAGATCTCAGCTTTAGTCCCTAGACAATCCTTGAGAAAGCTGGTCCTCTGTACATAGTTTCACTAAATACTCTCTGATCTCTAAGATCTCCAGGGCTCCCTCTTGCAGAAAGTCTGAGCTGGGCCCCTTCTATCAGGAGAGAACAAAAGCACAAACAAACTATTCAAGCTGGAAGGGACATTCAAGGTCATCTGCTTGAACCCTCCATGCCCAGCCTGTGAGACATTAAACCTTGTAAGCTCTGGCCAGTCCCACAATTTGAGTTGATGGCCATTAATTTATCTTCTCACCTGATGTGAACTTATTTCCTAAAGCCAGAACCTAGATGAAGGGAAGCTGCCCATTTCTCCCACCATGTCACCCAATTAGCCACATGGCCTGTGGACCACGCCACAGAGAAAGGATGCTCTGGTGGCAGCCAGACTCCCAGGATTAGCACCATCTGCTTGGGGACATTGCTGGTTTGGAACTCCTTGGTTTGCTGGAGCCCTCCTACCGAGGCAACTTTGAAGTCAGATAAGATGATGTGTAAATAGCAAATGACAGCTGGCATTTGGCTAGCGTCCTTCCTTGTAAATCCATTAAGAAATTCATTTAATACTTCAATAATTTCCCCATCCTCTTTGATCATGCTTTCCATTTCATCCTGTAATGAGCCAACTTCCGCTTTGCCTCAGATGCTTTTTGCACTTCTGAGAAACTCTGTCTGAGTCAACATGAAGGAAACTACACATCTTTTGGGAGCCTTTTTTTCACCTTCTGTCCTGAGCTTCATCAACCTTCTACACTCTCTGGCCTCCTCCAGTGGAGAAAATTCAGGCCAGGCCAGTGTTAGGAGTACTAAAGCACTAAATATTAGAAGGGGGGTAGACTTCTTTGGGGGGGGGGAGAAGATTGGAGAAGGGAAATTAGACCTGCAAGTTTAGACCTCTTTTATCCAGATGGGTCTAAAACACAGAGGAGAAGAGTTACAAGGGGTGGTCCTCTGTTATCCAGAATAGATTACATCAAGTTGTATTAGAGCTCAAATTGGTGGGCTTTCTTGAATCACAAGAGAACTAAAACTTGTGGAACTGGAGCTTAAAGGGGTTGGACTCTTTTATTCATCATTACTAAAGAATTGGAACCAGAAAGGAATAAAACACAGAATAGAAGAGGTGGACTTTCACTATCCCAAAGGGATTATAGATGGAGAGAGAGATATAAATAGTTGGATGAATAGATGGGGAGGGAAGGGGGAGGGGGGAGGGGGAAAGAGAGAGAGAGACAGACAGACAGACAGACAGACAGACAGACAGACTTGGAGGGAGAGACTCATAGGTAGGTAGATAGAAACCAATAGACTGTGAGGTAGATATAGATATAGATAGATAGAAAGATAGATAGATAGATAGATAGATAGATAGATAGATAGATAGATAGATAGATAGATATAAATTGATGGAGAAATAAATTGATAGGTAGACAGACATATAGATAGACAGACATACTGGGAGGTAGATAGGTAGATATAGAGAGATAAAGGGACGAGGAGACAGAACAAAGAATAAACTAGGGGTTAGCAAGGGAGAGAGATTGATAGATAGGTAGATAGATGTATAGATAGCCTGGGAGGTGGGCGGGGGAGAAAGGTAGAAAGAATGAAAGATCCATATATTTGTATATATATATATATATATATATATGTATATGTATGTGTGTGTCTACATATTTGTATGTGTGTATACATACATATAGGTGGCTATGGATGGATACATATTTAGAGATATATAAACCATGGACTTAAAGAGTCCAAAGAAGATAAGTTCTCTCATCATTGAGGACAAAAGCACCAAAAAACAAGCCCCTGGAAGACTTTACCATGTTTTTCCTTTAGTTCTAAAACCCAGAACAACAGAGGGAAAGATCAGACCATTTTTAGTGGGAAAGTACTAATACTCCTAGACTTGAAAGTGGAAAGGATCTGCCTCTTTTATCCAGAAGAGAAAAAAAGCATTAAGTAAAGGAGCTAAGAGGGTGCAGCCCTTATTGGGGAAAGCTAGAGGAGAGAAAACTAGAGCCACAAGGGGTAGACTTCTTAATGACAAAACAGTAAAGCCTAAAGGAGAAGAGGCACCATTGGCCTCTTTTATTGGGAAACAACTAAAGTATGGAGAAAAAAATTAAATTTGAAAGGTTTAAGGAGTGAGTCTCTTTATCAGTAAGAAATAAAGCACATAAAACTAACACTAGGATGAGTTTGGAACCTTCTTTTATCACCAAGGAACCCATCTGGCAAAGCTGAACCCTTTACATGGGGGGTGCACTAATGCAACTAATATTAGAATGGCTAGGACAGCCCTAAAACATGAAACATTTTAATAAGACAAGTGAATCTTTTTTAACTAGAATGAGACTAAAGAGCAAGCATATAAAGGAGAAAAATGATGGGAATCTTTTTTGTCTTATCCTGAAAAAACAAAGTTATTGAAAGGAGAACAGGTTGTAGAGTGAGAGGAGCAGAACCAGGAGAACATTGTACACAGAGACAGATACACTGTGGCACAATCAAATGTAATGGACTTCTCTACTAGCAGCAATGCAGTGATCTAGGACAATTCTGAGGGACTTATGAGAAAGAACTGTGGGAGTAGAAATGCAGAAGAAAAACGTATCACATGATTCGATGGGGATATGATTGGGAATGTAGACTCTAAATGATTAGCCTAGTGAAACTATCAATAATATGGAAATAGGTCTTGATCAATGACACATGTAAAACCCAGTGGAATTGCGTGTCAGGTACGGGAGGAGGGTGGGAGGAAGGGAAGGAAAGAACACGAATCATAGAACCATGGGAAAATATTCTAAATTAATCAATTAAATAAAAAATTTCAATTAAAAAATAAAATAAATTTAAATAAAATTTTTAAAAAAGAAAGGAGATCAGGTGAGCCTGTTTATCCTGAATGGATGCCTCTTTCAATTAGAGAAGTATTTCAATCACAGAGACTTGGACCTAGAACTGAATTTGAGGACTTCTTTATCCTGAAAACACTTCAATACAGCCCAAGAACTGGAAGGGGTGGGCCTCTTAATTATTGGGACTAAGCCTAGGAGAAGTCCCAACTGAAAAGTGTGGGCCTCTTTCATTGCAAAAGTACTTAAATCATAGAGACTTAGAACTAAGAAGGGGGCTAGGAGCTCTTTATCTTGAAAGAACTAAAGCTTAGAACCTAAAAACTAGGTTAGGGTTAGTCTCTTACTAGCTCGTACTAAAACTCAGAAAATTAGACTAGAAGGGGTGGACCTCTTTAATTGGGAAATACTTAAACCATAGTGGAGCAGATCTACAATGGTCCTTATAACATTTTGGTGTTGGGAATTAGCAATTCTTTTAGCAATTAGGAGGCAAGCACATTAAAATATTCTTTTAGGTCTAGTCCTACAAGAACCAGAATGGGAAGAGGGAAGTCTCTTTTTTCCACTGGGCCTGAAGCAAGCCTTAGCAAACTTTTGTCCTGGATCATTGTATTGTTGAGAAAAGCTAAGTCATTCACAGTCAATCATTGTGCAATATTGCTGTTACTGTGTCCAGTGTTCTCCTGCTTCTGCTCATTTTGCTCTGCATCAGTTCTTATAGATCTTTCCAGCTTTTTCTGAAATCATCTAGCTTATCACTCAATATATTCCATCACCACATGTACCACCATTTGTTCAGCCATTCCAATTCTTTGCTACCACAAAGAGCACAGCTATGAATATTCTTGTATAAGTGGGTCCTTTCCCCGTTTTTATGATCTCTTTGGGATATAGACTCAGTAGTTATATTACAGGATCAAAGGGTTTTATAGCCCTTTGGGCATATTTCCAAATGGCCCTCCTAAATGGTTAGATCAGTTCACAACTCCACCAGCAATGCATTAGTGTCCCAATTTTGTCCCATCCTTTCCAACATTTTATCATTTTTATCATTTTTTTACTGACATATTGGCCAATCTGATAGGTGTGAGGTGGTACCTCAGCTTTACTTTAATTTGCAGTTCTCTAATCAATAGTGATTTCAAACATTTTTTTCACATGATTATTGATAGCTTTGATTTTTTTAACCCTTACCTTCTGTCTTGGAATCCACGGATTCCAAGACAGAAGATCTTTAAAGGGCTAGGCAATGGGGGTTAAGTGACTTGCCCAGGATCACACAGCTGGGCAGTGTCTAAATCCAAATTTGAAGCTAGGACCTCATGTCTCTACACCTGGCTTGTCAATTCACTGAACCATCTAGCTACCCCCAATAACTTTGATTTACTTATCTGAAAACTGCTTGTTCATATCCCTTGATCATTTATCAGCCAACTTTTTTTTGTAAAGGACCAGATAAAAATATTTTGGGCTTTGTGGGTCAAGAGGCAAAACTGAGTTTATTACGAGGGTACTTGTGAAACAAGAGAGAAAACAAATTTCCACAAACTTTTGGATGAAATTAAAAATATAATAAGAATAACTGAGTGCAATTTTTGTTATAGAGGTTTATTAATGAGAAGAATGGAATTCTATTTGGAGGAGAAAACATTTTGTTTAATTGGAATTCAAAGCTAAGTTATCCAAATCAATTGCAAATGTTCATCTATTAATGCTGATCTCTAATGGGAATTTATATCTTTCATCTTTGAAAATGTCTTTTCACACAGATTGTTGTTGCTTGGTCATGTCTGACGCTTCATGACCCCATCTGGGATTTTCTTGGCAAAGATACTGGAGTAGTTTGTCATTTTCTCCAGCTCATTTTTATACATGAGGAAACTGAGGCAAATGGAATTAAGTGATTTTCACAGGATCACATGGCTAGTAAATGTCTGAGGCCAGATATGATCTCTGAAATTTGAGTCTTTCTGATTCCAGGCCAGGCACTCTATTCACTGAGCCAACTAGCTGCCCCAGGCACCTTACTGGCTAGGACTAAAACCAAGAGAGGCCAGACTAATAAATCTCAAGGATAAAGTTTTCAAATTAGAGAAGAGCAGATCAGGATGAGCCTTTTATGATGGGAATGTGGAAAATCAACCACTGGGGACTAGAGGTCTGAGAGGTTTTTTCAATTAGAGGGTTTAGAATATTTTAACTTTTGAGTCTTCTGCATTAGGAACTAGAATAGGAAAGGACAAAGACCTTTTGATCATTTTAGCCCAAACAACAGAGAATTTCTAATATGATGGGTGAATTTCTTTTATGTTAAAATGACAAAATAATAAATGGGTAGGTCTGTAGCACAGTGAAAATGTTTAAATCACAAAGACTTTGTACAACATCTGGAATTGGGGTGACGGGAGGGATTCTTTATCTTGAATGGTATAAAATCTAGAAAAGTAGAATTGGGAAGGTGGAATGCACAGAACCTATCTGCTGGAAGGAGTGAGCCTCTTTAATTGGCAAAGTGCTCAAACCTCAGTAGATCAGAACCCCTTCCCAATGACAAAATGCTGAATCAGTTACCATTGGAATTGGCAGTTGGAGAGGCTCTTGGAGGGGTCAAGACAGAAAAGCTATCTTTATTGGGGCCTGCAGTCTTTAAACCTATTAAGTCTAATCCATGGAGAATTTCTATGGAAAAAGGTAATCATCTTTAGGCTTTGGGGCCTCATAACTACCTGGGTTTCAAGGTAGGAATAGTAGAACTAAAAAACTTGAATTCTTTTATGGGGGAAGTCCTTAAACCATAGAGAACTGGAATTACAAGGAGATTGGAGCCTCTTTACTTTCAAAAAGGCAATTGCACAGAAACTGACTGCTGGAGGAGTAGGTCTCTTTCTGTTTGGTACTAAAATTAGAGAGGTATAAGTGATGTAGTTTCCTTCCTTCAGAGTGTACTTACATTTGAGAGAACTATAACTGAGGCTATGGCCTCTTTCCATAAAAATGATTAAAGCAGGGAGCCTTCGAGTTTAATTCTGGGGATGGGAGGCTCAATTTTGTTGAAATGAAAACCTTGAAAATGAGAACTTGAATGGTTAATTCTCTTTCATTGGAGAACTACATAAATCACTTTGAATTGTTATTAGAAGGAAGGCTAAGGACTCTTTCCTTGAAGAACCAAAGTATAGTGCACAAGAGCTGGAATTGTTGGCTGACTAGAAAGAGTGAGCATCTTTTATATCATAGAGGAATGGTAATAGAACAGGTTTGGGAGCCCTCTTTGAACGTGAAATGACTAAAGCAAGGAGCTTCCCAACTGGAAGAGTTGGGGCTCTTATTAATTGGTAATGAATCCAAGAGAAGTAGAATTATAAAGGCCAAAGCTCTTTAACTGGGAAAGTATTTACATCACAGTAGAGCAGATCTGGAATGCTTGATCCTGTTTGAATGGCACTGTATGGCTAAATCAGCTAGTTAAAGCTGGGGCTTGTAGGTGCTCTTTCATCGTTTAGGACTAAAACATAGAAATAAATTCACAAAGGGGTATTTTGAGATTTTCCCCTTACAGATCTAATCCATGGAAAACTAAAATGGGAAAGGCCAATGTTCTTATTACTATTTGGGCTTAAATGTGGGGAATTTTATTAGGATGGATCTCTTTTATCCCAATGGGATTAAAGCATGCAGTATAAAAATTAGAAGGCATAGGAATCCTATCATATGAGTTAGACTA
Source organism: Monodelphis domestica (assembly GCF_027887165.1). Lineage (NCBI taxonomy): Eukaryota > Metazoa > Chordata > Mammalia > Didelphimorphia > Didelphidae > Monodelphis > Monodelphis domestica. Next base: position 54,351,750 of record NC_077235.1, on the reverse strand, counting down.
AAACATGGACCTCTTTCATTGGAAAAGTATTCAGTCATAGAGAATCAGGCAACTGAAAGATAGGCCTCTTATAACGGGAAAATATTCACTTGAGCAGTATTAGAGCTAGGAGGGTGGGCCTCCTTCATCTAGTAAGATCAAAGTACAAAGAAGCAGCCCAGGAAAGCTCTGGATCCTTTCATAATTAATTCTAAATCACAGAGAATTAGAGCTAGAATTGTTGTGCCTTTTACAAGAAAAAGACTACATCATAGATTATCAGACCTGGCAAAGTGGGCCTCGATAGGGAAAGGAAGGAAATTGGGTTAATTGGAATTGGACAGAACCCTTCATGGCCTTCCACCTTATCTCCTCTCCCTACCTTCATCAACTAGAAGAGAAGACCCTTTTTGGTTGAGTTAACTTGGCCCTGGCCTTGAATACCTTTTGCTTCAAGCTAGCTCAGAGAGTTTCTCAGTAGTGGGCAAAAAGTTAACTCGCCATCTGTTAAGACAGTCCATTCATTATATTACAGAATAGTTGTGACATTCTGGATAATCTTTTCCCATGTCAGACCAAGTCCTGCCTCCTTTATCTCTCTCCCATCTCCTCTGACCCCATTAGTGCCAGTTTCAGCCTCCACAATTACACAGAATGTCTTCCTGCATCACCTGACAAACCTCTGGCTAGCTGAAGCCAGCAGCCATTACCCACCCCGTCCTCCCCCCATGCCTTGACTTCTCTAGGCTAAAACACAGGGTCTTGGGCTAGAGTAACTTTACTCTTGAATATTCTGTTCAATTGACTCAAGGACTGAAGACCCCACTGGAACAGCCTAGGCCTTGGGGTCCAAATAGGAAGTAGAAATGGTGAAGGATTCACAGAAATGGCCAGTTCCTTTTTTCAAATAACAAAGTAGCCATCACAAACCTGCCTCAATTTTCCTGTTCTAGGTCTCTAACTGTCAAATGGCATAGCACAGTGGAAATAAAGATGGATTTATAATCAAGAGGACCTGGATTTTAATCTTGCCTCTGCTACTTATTAACTGTGTGACCATTGGGCAAGCCTGTGCCTCAGTTTCTCCTCTAAAAATGAAGGGATTCCACTAGATAACCTCTGATGTCCCCTTTACCTCTAGACCTAGGATCTTATAGTCCCTAGTAGGTATTTCAAGCAGCTTTCTATTCTCCAATAGAATATAAGCTTCTTGAAGGAAGGGATTACTTCATTTTGGTTTTATATCCCCAACTCCTAGCTTAGTGATTGACATCCAGTAGATACTTAATAAATGTTTGGTGTTTCTGATAAGCACTGTAGAAATGAGAATTCATATTAAAGTGTAGCATTCCAGGCATATTCACATCTAAGAAATATGATTGATGTATGGATACGGTATTATCAGACACATGGTTGGACTCTGATATTCCTGAGCTGACTCTTGACTTGGCCAAGCTGCCTTTGTTCAGGGCAAACTCAACATTTGGGGCAGAGCCAAACTCATTTGCAAAACACAGTTAGATTTATCCAGGCCTAGAAGTTGTCATCATTACCATTTCAACCAACGTCAATCAACTATGCTTTGTTACGTATTCATTGAACACCTCCCAATCCACACCTGAATAAAGGCGAGGAAGCAGTGCTGATCCCTCTCTTGGATTCCTATTCTCCCCCTTGATCACTTTGATTCTCTTTTCTTCATTGCTATCTAGGAATTCTTACTTCCACATGTTCTCTTATTTCTCATATTTTCCTTTAATTAATTTTCTAAGGAAAATATTATCAGGAGCCAGTGCTGCTCCCCATATCAATTAACTTGTCTGTGTCTCTTGATTTATAATCCATTTTTCTCCGGCTCCTTTCTCCTTCTCAAGTTAAAACCCACTAAGGTAATACTTTATGTAGCAGCCGCTGGTCGGATTGCTATATAAAGAGACTTATGCATTAAAATTAGACCTTGTGATTTTTTATTGTAAACTAATACAATTGAATATTCAAAACAAAGATCATTCTAGATAAAACTTTCAGCTTCTAATATTTATTAATTTGTCCAAACTGTGTTATCACTTTCTCAAAGGAATAAGAGTAAGGAACCATTTGTCATCTGGATTCTTTTTGTTCTCTGTGTTCCAGGTATTTTTTTTCTAGAGGGCACAGCAGGGTCTGCGCATATAATTTTATCATGTGGCTAACTCCTGGTGTGGAAATGCCTTCCATGATACAGAACTGCCTCTCTTCTTCAAAAGTTGCTTGGGGCACTTACAGACGAAATGGTTTGGCCTGAGTCAAAGATAAATAGGTGAAGAGGCAGGATTTGAACTTGATTTGAGACAGGACTGACTTCTTGACAGGGAGGCTAGCCTCAATTTTCCACTCTACTACACAGCTTCAATGCTGCTGTTTGTCTTTTTATTGTTGTATACAATGTCCTCCAAGTTCTGCTTATTTTACTCTGCATCCGTTTTGCAAATCTTTCCAGCTTTTCTGAAATCATCTTGCTTATCATTTCTTATGACACAATAGTATTCTATCACCAACATGTACCATAATTTGTTCAGCCATTCCCCAATGGATGGACTTCCCCTCAATTTCCAATTCTTCATTATATTTCTTTACCAGAATTTTTCCAGCCATCCCTGCCACCACAAGTCATGGACACATGGCGGTTTCTTGTGTTTCACCACAAGGCTTCTGAAAACCTTTTGGTACAGGTAAGCAATCCAATCCCTTACAGTTCTCCTTTGCTTGGTGATGATACTGTGCTTGACAGATTATTAACTTTGGCCTTCATTTAAGATGGACTGTGTGTTCCATTAGGCATGTCTCAACTTAGTATCTTGAACCCAGAAAATAGAGGCTACGAGGACCATTCTTGGAAGCACACATCTGTAAGGACTTGCTCCCTGGTCCCTTCCCATGGACCACATTGTGCTCTGGCCTCTTGCTCTATACCACGTGTGTGGAGGTATGGGGATAGGTAATGTATAGAAACAGGATTGACAACCAAGCCTGGAAGAGTGGCCTACTGTAATGAACAGTGCATGAATAAAACCAATTCACCATTATGTATGGTTATTAGGGTTGACAGTACACTAATAATACTTACACTCATCAGTGCATGCAATCAAACTTTATTAAATATTCAACAAGATAAACATCAGCCCCTCTAGGAACAAATCACCAACCTGATTCCTAAAGACTTGGTGAGTATGTTTAATACTGGTGTTCACAGGTCCTTACCTTATTATGGAAAAACTTCTAAAACAACAACTTGGGTCCAAAGCATGCTTAAAACTAAATGGGGTTGCCCATCCTAAGTTAACGTGCTTATTTCCTCTATTCCAGCTCAGAGAGGTAGAAGGAGAAGCCAGAGACTGCCTTCTGCTGTCTTTGCAGTGTATTACTTGAATCTCTTCCATATCATCCTTAGATTTCTAACAAGACACATTCCCTTCCCCCTTCTAGTAATAGCTATGGTGACTGTGGACATCTGGAAGAAAGATCATTGTACTTGTACAGGTGAGCCTGAACAAATCATCTGATTTGAGAAATTTTCCTTGGGGACTCTGGAGTGGGGGTATTTCGAGGCAGAGAATATGAGAAAAATCTTACATTCTTTCTTTTGGGATTAGACTCCTTTGGGACTAAACCTTGCTCTCCAGGACCTGGCTGTCTCTTCTCTCCTTTATTTCCCTGAGCACAGGTGACCAAATAGCAATCCTAAGAAACTGATTCACTTATCCCTGTTAGTAACTTCATGCTATTGAGAGGCAGGAGAGTCCTGAGAACTGACTGACAGTGTGAGATGATTCCTACAAACAGCCCTTTTGAGAAGTTACATCTCTGCTAGAAGATCATGCTGATCCCAGGATTATACACCCTAAGACCATGGTGGCAAATCCATGGCACACATGCCAGAGGGGGCACTCAGAGCCCTCTCTGTGGGCATACCCACCATAGCCCCAGAAAAGAGTTTGACAGAGTTTGTTACCAGAAAAGCCAGAGGGTCATGGGGCTGGGCCACTCCCCTTCCCTTCTCTATGCACCTGAGGATGTCACCCTCTCCTCTAAAAGGTTTGCCATCACTGCCCTAAGATCTATAGCCTATGCAGTGGCTCATCAGAAGATCTTAATCTATGGATTATACAGATATTCATAGGATAGAAGTGAAAGTAAAATATTTGTTCACCAGTTCCACAAAGCTTCCCACGTTTTAAATTTTTGTTAGTGTATACTTGTGTGTCCTTTGTGTTTTAAACATTTTTTTTCAAGGAAAGAAAATAGCTGTCCCATTCCTGACCACTTTGTACAATGAGTTCCTTTTAAGAAAAACGCTGTTAATCCCTTTTAGAGGAGACACTAGACATGATTCATATATAAACTTTATTTGAGATTTTCCCTGGGACTCAGTGGTGTGTGGTATATTGAGTCAGAGAGTATCGTTAAAAAGCCAGACTCTCTCAACATCCTCACACAATGTCTCAGAAATGAACCCAAACCTCCAATCCTTGGCTACCTCTTCTACTTTTCATTTCTTTTCCTGAGCATTGGTTACCAAACAGAGGTCCTGAGAGATGGATGTTTCCAGCCCTGATAAAACTTTGTAAGTTGGAGCGGCAGGGAGCTCCTGAGAGTGGACTGCCAGTGGGAGGTCTTTGCTGTAATTGTGCTGCTTCTCAGAATAGGGGTGGACCACCACCAAGACCATCCTGGAACCCGAAATCTCAAACCACTACCTGGTTGGTCAGAAGATAATGGTCCTTCCTTGAGTCGATGTTATTTATGTTTTAAGTATATGTTAGTTCACGTTAATGAGTCTTTTGTATTTTAAGGATTATTTATTCCTTTGTACACTGCATAGCTTTCCAAAAAGGGACCTTTTGACTCCCTTTTAAAGAACCCCCCCCAAAATGAGTCATACTTAAGTAAGCTTTGATTTTGAGATTTCCTCCTTCAGAGGAGATAGAATGACCTAGATTCTGTGAAAAACCCCAAGACTGAATCTGGTGTGCTTGAGCCCAAAGCTGGAGCTGAGACAACCCCTGGTATTATTTTATTGGCTAGCTCTGTCAGATCGGTATTGTAAGTTGTATTTTTCTTATATTATAGAGATGTAACTCACGCAAAATTGCACAGAAAATCTTCAGAAGAACTGGGAGATCCTAGGCTACTACTCTGAAGAAACTCACCATATAGTCAATGTAGTCAAACAGGATAAAACCCACATACATATGCCTGGGCCAATGAAAAGACTTCTAGACTTCATTCAGTTTGACAGATATGGGCCTTCCCTCTCTGACTTCTCAACACCGGTGAGTCGTGTCCATGTGTCCCATAAATCTCCCATGGGGGATGGACCACCTCAATGCTTTGGAGCCTCCTTCAGGGTCTATGACCTAGGGCAGAGATGCCAATGGGGAGCACCTAAACTTCTTCTCTGCTACCCCTCAGTCTCATGTTGTGACTGATTCACTTGTGGGCTATGTTGTAGAGTTGATTTTTGAGGTTGTTTTAGACTCAATTCCCACTGGGGACAAGTCTGATATTGATGTTTGGTGACTGACTTAGAAGAAAGAGGCAGTAACTTGTTCAAATTGTGCTCTCCTTTCTCTCCATGAAAGGACATTATGCAACTTCAAAGAAGGGCAAGAACATTAAGGTTATAGAAGGCGAGGAGAGCTTCATGAATATAGGGGCCTGAGCTGAGCTGGAAACAATCAGAGGGATGTATATGGGCAGAGAGGAGAGTACTCCTGATGGGTAAGCCAGAATGAGTTGGGTACATGTAGAATATATGGGATAGTCTGAACTATGGACCTAGGACTCCTACCCGATGTGATGTGATCACATAGATCCAAAGTCACAAGGATTTGGTACATATCCTAATCCTGCCATTTACTAATTGTGTCATCATGGCTGACTTTTCCTGCAGGGGCCTCAATGAGTCCCCTCTATATAACACAAATAATAATATTTGCTCAGCAAGGCTGTTAGGAGAGTTCATAGATGTAAAGTGTGTTACAACTCCAAATATTTTATAAATGTTGCCGTTATTAGTCCCTTGGAATCTCTATTATTAAAATGAAAAGATGAACATCTGCGGGATGGCATGGGATGGGAAGAGAGGTATGATCAGAGCAAGGAAAGCATTAGCGTCTAATTAGGAAGGATGCTGAAGAAGGCTATAACCAGCCTGGTGGAATTGGCCCCTCATATAGAAGAATTTGCAATGGGAAGGGGCTTTAGGAAATATTTGCTCTCAATCCTTCATTTTACAAAGGAGGAAACTGAGGAACAGAGTAGGAAAGTACTTTACCTAGGATCACAGAGGTGGTAAGTTACAAAACCAGGATTTGAAGCCAGGCCTCCTGTTCTTTCCATGAACAATATCACCTCTTGTCCAAAGTTACTGAGGTGGTAAGGATGGCCAATCTTGGCCTTACCTCAGTGTCAATGTGAATGAATTAACAAAAAATGATTTAATAAGTATTAAAGAAGAGCTAAGCGCCATGGATGCAATGAAGGAGACAAGACCATCTTTCCTCTCAGGGCAGTCACACTCTAAGGGAACTAGAACCTATTGAAAGGTCTAACAGAAGGGTGGATAGAAAGTTCCAGAAATCCCAACTCGAGGGTTTTTAAGCCCTTTTTGTACCCCAGACTCCTTTGGCACACTGGTGAAACCTACGGATCCCTTTTCAGGATCATTTTAAATGCATAAAATAAAGAGGATTACAAGGGAAACCAATTAAATTAAAATAGCTATCCATTTTTAAAGAAGTCCCTGGATCCCAGGTTATAAGCCCTATCCTAAGGCAGCGGGGTCGGAGGAAGGAGGAAGGACAGATAGTACTGAAACCAAATTTGGTTGAGAGATTTCCTTGACTGAAGGGAGTCCTTTTTCAGTGAGTAAACAGATCCAAGGTCCTGGGTCTTGGGTCTTTTTCCTCTAGGCCTCTATGTCAGCATCCAAGGGTCTCAGTGTCCGTCACACGCCTGCTTGTTGTCTTGGCTGGCTGGAATCATGGTGGAGAGTGGGAGCTTGGAGTTGACCTTTTCATATTCTGTATTTGACTGGCTTGCCCGTGGACATGTCTCATGTCTCTCCATTTACAACTTCACTAAGCTGTAAAGAGGGGACCATCAGCACCAAAAGGTCACAGAAGACGGCTTCCGATTTGCTTCTGATTCGGAATCATTCACTCTGAGATACACAGGAGACTAATTCCACTTGTTATTGACAGAAATAATTCCACTGGGCATTCCCTATTAAAGTTGAGCCCAAACCAGATTGAAATACTGCAGACCCCAAGTCACAGAGCTCACAGCAGGGAAATTCTCATTCAAACCAGTCCAAAGAGGAAATAACCATCATGTGCCCAGCACTGTGCAAAATATTTCAACTCAGCTTAACCAAGGTTTTAAAAGTGCCTGCTCTGCTCCAGGGACTGTGTTTGGCACTGGAGCTACAAAGATGAAATATAATGCAGCCTAGAACGCCTTCGGGGAGGTTATAGTCTACTAGCTGGGGGAAACGTACAGAGACAAGTCAAATATAATTTTGAAAATGATTAAGGACATAGAACAGGTCAAACTGAGTGGCTTGAGAGGTTCCAAAAGGGAAGCATACTGGTTATCTGAGAGGGAGGCATTATATAGTGGAAAGAATGCTTGATCTGAAGTCAAAGGACCTGAGTTGGAATCTAGCTCTGCCATTTACCTTGCTGTGTGGTCTTAGGTAAGACAGTTAATCCCTCTAAGCTTCATTTCCTTCATCTGTCAAGTGGGGATGGCAATCCTTACAAGACTGCTGGAAGGAATATATTAGAGAAATGAGTGTACTCCTCCTTGGTAGTATTATACTTGAGTGGATGTGACAGAAATTGCCTTTAAATTGGAGAGACAAAATAAATACACGGTGGATACAAAGGAAAAAGGGAGGGGTTATTGTGATCTCTTGGGGCGGCAAATGGACTTGAGAATCAGGGACAAAAATACCCCAATGATTTATACTGCTTCATGTGACACTCCTCCCTTGGGGAGGGTGGCATTAGTGAGAGAGAGATGACAAAGACTTGGGATTCATTTGAGTATATTGGAGAAGATCCTGTGGGTCAAAGTAGCCCTGATGACTTGAAAAGAGGGCTCTAGTACACCCCAGCACTTGGAGAGTTGGACCATCACTTGTGGAGAAAGAAAGGGGAACTCTCCATATTTATCTATGAAGGAGGAGAGAACAAAGAAGCCCAGTTTTAACAGAATCCCACATGTGGAGGGAACCCTCAGAGGCCATCTGGCCCAACCTCTGGCTGAGCAAGACATTCCTGATGAGTAGTCATCCAACCTTTGTTTCAGAGTTCTTCGATAAGGGAGAAGTCACCATCTCCCAAGGTGATGCATTCCATTTGAGGATACCACCAGTTGCTAGAAACTTTATACTTCTGTGGAGCCTAAATCTACCTCATTGCAACTTCCTTCCACCCCCTTGTTCCTAGTCCTGCCCTCCCAGACCAAACAGAACAAACTAATCCTACTTCTCCATAACAGAATTCGAAATACTTCAAGATGGCGGTAGTGTCTGTCACTCTTCCTCTGGCTAAACATCTCCAGTTACTTGAGCAATTCACTCCTGCTCTTAGGGAAGTTTCTAGTCTTCAGAATTCTGGACTCTGTCTCTAACTCATTGACTTCTTTCACTTGTAAGTGGTGCCTATGATATTCCAGCTGTGGCCTCGTTCATTCTGGACACCATGCCTCTCCATGGAGCCTAGGAACTCATTCCCATTGAGCTTGCGGTCCACTACGCCCTGTACATACTGAAACACAAGAAGGGAAAAGGAAGGCTTCTGTAAATGGATTTCTGCTTCAGCTCTCATAGGATTTTTAGACACAGAACCAGAAGGAACCTCAGAGGCTATTACATTGAAGAATATATTTATTTTATAGATGAGAAAATGGAGGCCCAGAGAGGGAAGTGACTTGTCCGAGATCACAAATAGGATTTCAGCTCTAGAGTTGGAAGGGATGTCAGAGGCTATCTAGTCCAACCCTCTCATATGGAGAAACTGAGGCAGGGGGAGGAAAAGGGATTTGTCCAAGGTCACACAGGTAGTATTAGAGGTGGGATTTGAACCCGAATCCTCTATAAACCAGTGCACTACCGATTATCTATCTCCACAGTCATCCAGTTGACAGGTGTAGAGACCACAAGATTCTGATTTGGGTTTTTTTTGTGAATTATCAAAAAATCAACTTGGTAGAACAAATCACAACCTTAGAGTTTCTCCCATTGAGAGGAAGTGATTTGTTCAAGGTCATATGATATTGACAGTATGGGACATAGAGAGCTAGGATTCAAAGTAGGTCCCCTGACTCTCAGGCCAGAGCTTCTTAACACTAGCTGCCTTTCTGGTCCCTTGAGACTGTGATCTGATTCTTCCCCAATGTGGCCCCTTGTTCAGAGCACCAAGGACAATGGGATTATGAGAGAGACTGAGGCCAAATCTCACAACCCAGGCTTTTATGGAACATGGTAGCTGGCTGGTGTCTTCTACATAGTCACCGTGCATTCTGGGAAAGGGAAAAACATTTCCTTAATATTTCATTGGAGCTCATTAAAGAGCCTTCCCTAGCTAAGCTCTGATAAGGAGAATCAAAACAAACATAATGACCTGGCTCGGATCTCATAAGATAATAAATATTCCAAGCGGACATAATTGTTTTTAACCTTTATGTCAGGTACAATCAATGTCAATGGGAGAGATAAGCCAGGGCTATCCTGAAATGGCTTCAATAATAGGCCTGTTTGCCTTAATGGAATTCACCCCATAGATGCACATAGAACAAATGAGAAATCCCTAATGGGGTTTGCATTACTTCAATTGGCTTTTCTGCCATCCTTAATTGATTGCCATCATGCATGTCTAATTAAGAGCATGATGATCTGACCCAGGGATTTCCACATGGAATGGTGGGGGCATTTAAACCATGACTTCTGAAAAGTCGTGCCATGCCAGATCTGGCCAAGGCTCGTCATGAAAGCATGGAGGGAGCGCACGTGTGACATGGTGGAAAGATCTGAAGTTCAAGTCACAGCTTTGCTACTTCTTACCTATATGGCTTTGCCAAATCACTTCACCTGCCTAGGCCTTGGCTTCCTCATTGATGAAAGGAAGGGGTTGGGGGAGATGCAGTAGATGCTCTTTGGTGTCCCTTTTGGCTCTAAATCTGATCACAGTCCTTCAATGTTAGAAGGGCTGCCATGGAGAAAAGGGCTTGGAGGACTTCTACTTGGCCACAGAGGTCAAAGCAGGGCCAGTGGGTAAAAGATTGTGGCTTGTTATAGAAATCTTAGCAATTAGAGATATCTAATCTATTACTGGATGTCTTCTGGCAAATGCTCACTGCCTACTTTATAGACATTAGAGAAGGAATTAATGCTCAAAGGAGAGTTACCCCGAATGACCTCTGAAATCATTCTGTCTCCGAGAGTCTATTAGCCTCCACTCAACAAGTGTAGCCCACTGATACCCTTAGTAAGAACTCACATTTCAGCGGTGCTTTCCTTACAATCTCTCTGTGATGGAGGAAGTATAATAGCATTAGTCCCATTTTATTATGTAGTGGGAGTACATCCAATGGAACATTGCACTTGAAGTTAGGAAGAACTTCAAACCAAGAGAGTGGGTTCAATATGGCAGCCAAAAAAACTCATTAGGGTCATGGGCGAAGTAAAGAGAGGCATATCTCTGGAGTGCAATATCACACAATACCTGGCAAGTCATAGGCACTTAATAAATGATCTTTAGTTAATTGATTGACTGATGATTGCTGGAAATAAGGGGCTGACCTGAGAACCTGAGAAGACTTTTAAGAACTGAGGCAGGGTGAAATGAGGAGAACCAGGAGGACAATTTATACATCAAAAGCAACATCGTAAACTACAACTTTGAAAACTGTAAGAACTTTGATCAGTGGTTTGACCAAACATAATTCCAGTGGACCAGTGTTGAAGCAAGCTATCAGCCTCCTGACAGAGAGGTGATGGAGTATAAGTGAAGAATCAGATATGCATTTTATTTTATTTTTAAACCCTTAGCTTCTTTTTTCCATGATTCTTGTCTTTAATTGATAATATTATTTGCTTTTAACATGTTTTTATAAATTTTTACTTATTCAATTAATTAATTTAGAATATTATTCCATGGTTACATAATTCATGTTCTTTCCCTCCCCTTCTCCCACCCACCCCCAGCCAACGAGCAGTTCCATTGGGTTTAACATGTATCATTGATCCAGACCTATTTCCATATTATTAGTATTTGCACTAGGTAAACCCTTATCTTCTGTCTTAGAATGAATACTGTGTATTTGTGCCAAGGGGAAAGAGTTGTAAAGGCTAGGCAATGGGGGTTGAGTGACTTACCCAAGGTCACACAGCTAGGATGTGTCTGAGGACCAATTTGAGTCCAGGACTTCTCAGCTCTAGGCTGAGAATCTCTCAATCTACCAAGCTACCTAGTTGTCCCTCAAATATGTATTTTAAGACAGAACCAATATAACAGAAATATGTTTTGCTTGAAGATACTTATTTTTACAAGGGATAGCTTTTATTTGGGGAGAGGATTGTGAGGGTAGGAGTAATGACATCAAAAAAGAAGAAAAGAAAGAAAAAAGTATCAGTGAAACACATAAAAATGCAGAGAGGAGAGAAGGGAGTTCAAAAAGGAACACATACAAGACGGTCAATATTGGTACGACCACATTAAAATTGATATGTGTTTTAAAAACATCAGGTATGTGGCAGATCCAAGGGTTCCTATCCATTCCTCCTTCTCTGTCTTTTATTGTGCATGGATATAGTCATGTTTGTGGTTAACTTCAAGTTCGTAAATTTGAAAAAAATTTTAAGAAGGAAAAAAGGACATTGAGTAGCTAGGGAGCATCTGGAGACATGCAACCACTACTGTTAAGACAACAAGTATTTATTAAGTGCCTACTATGTCCTGGGGGTGCAGAAAAAAGAAAAAGACAGTCCCTGCCCTAGAGGAGCTCACAGTCTAATGAGAGAGACACCATGAAGACAACTAGGTACAAACAAGCTATAGACAGAATAAATTGGAGATAATCAACAGAAGGAAGGTACTAATGAGCACTAAAGGGGATGAGGAAAGATTTCTTGTAGTAGGTTGGATTCCAGCTGAGACTTGAAAGAAACCAAGGAAGCCAAGAAACAGAGATCAGGAAGGAGAGAATTCTAGGTGTGTGAGACAGCCAGTAAAAATGCCCAGAGCCAAGAGAAGTAGTTCCTTGTTTGAGGAACAAGCATGGAAGCCAATGGCACTGGATCAAAGAGTAAAAGGGGGAAGGTGGAAGAAGCTTGAAAAAGCAAGACAGCCAAGTTAGGAAGGGATTTGAATTCCAAACAGAGGATTTTCTATTTGATCCCGGAGATGACAGGGAGACACCAGAATGAATTGGATAGAGAGCTAATGATGTCAGACTTAGACTTTTGGAAGATCAATTAGACAACTGAGTAGAGGAGGAAGTGGAGTGGAGAGAAACTTGAAGCTGGGAGACCAATCAGAAGGCTGCTACAATTGTCCGGGCATGTGCATACCAGGGTAGTGGGAATGGTAAAGAGAGAGGAGGGTATATCTGAGAAATGTGAAGGTATAAATGACAGAATGTGGCAACAGACTTCATATGGGGGATGAGAGTAAGGAGTTGAGGGTGATATCTAGTTGTATGCCTTGACTATTGGGAGGATGATGGTGCCTTGGGCAGTAAAAGTCGAATTAGGAAGAGGAGTGGCCTAGAGGAGGGAAGGTGGGGAATGGAAAGATAATGAATGCAATTCTGGATGTTTTAATATATTTATGAGACATCCAATTTCAAATATCAAATAAGTAGCCCAGTAGAATGGTGAAAGGCCTTGACATATGAGGATAGGTTGAAAGAAATAAGTCTAGGGAAGTAAAGAATGGGGATGGGGTGGAGAAGGAGATGCTAGTTATCTCCAAGTATTTGAAAGGTTATCAAGTGATTAACCTTGTTCTGCATGACCTCAGAGGGCAGAGCCAGGAATAATGAGTTGAAGTCAAAGAGGCAGATTTAGTTACAGAAAAACCTTTGTACCAATGGGAGCTGTCTGTTCCAAAGCAGAATGGCCTAGCATGGAAGGGTCTTCCTCACAAGAGGCCTTTAAGCAGAGATTGCAAAGCCATTTGTCACATATGAGCTAAAGAAGCTTCTTTTCCAGGAATGAGTCATATTAGATGGGTTTGGAAGGGCCTTCCTGCTCTGAGATCCTGGGATTCTATGGTATTTTGTCTGGACAAAAGATAGCTATCTACCTGAGTGATACAGAAGAATATCACTTGGCCTCTCATTTTGAGTATGATCCATTTTTCAAGTAAGTTTATGCACAAATAAAGGACATATTGTAAGCCACAGTGGTTCAGGGTTGTCTAACTAGCCCTATCCAATTTGCCAAGCCATAGAATCAGGAAAAGTTAGAGATGAATGGGGAATTGGGGGAATATCTAGTCCATTCCCTTCATTTTATAACAGAGGAAACGGAATCCTAGAGGAAGGGAGGGGATTGATCCAAAGTCACCAAGATAGCAAGCAGCAGAATGAAAATTCTAACTCAGATCTTTGGGCTCTAAGCCAGCATTATCTTTCCTGTATCACACTGTAATGTCATGCCCCTATCATGTAAGTAGAGAGGTCAGAGTGTCGGGTACCCACCTGTCTTGTGAGTGAGCTTGGGCAAAGAATCTGCCCAATTCTCAGGCATGTCTGATTTGGCAGTAGGTATATGGATGCTGACCACAATGGCACCTTGAGATAACAAGCAGGAGCCAAGTGACAAGTCTTTGGTCTCCATGCAGGATTTTAATAGAAAACTTCTCTTTTTCATTAGGTACCTAACAGTCAATAACCACAAACATTTAAATATAAAAGAAAGAAAAAGTGTTCTATGTGAACCCATAAACTTCTGGTTATGTTACATTACATAACAGTCTTTAAGCGCATATTTAAAATGGCAACAAAGAACTGGCCTCGGGGCCAGGAAGACTAGGTTCAAATCCTGCCTCTAATACATACTGTCTGTTTGACTCTGGTTCAGTTATTCGACCTCTCAATTCTTGAGGACACTATTACTCAAGGAGGTACCATTCTGAATTGGTAGAGGGCATTTCCTCACCTAGAAGTTCCCTATATCAATGAAGTCACAGATCCTCTTCTTATATTAAGCAAATAATTCAATAAGGTAATAACAAAATTGTGCTGTTCTCCTTTGAATTTTTTGTATTCTTCTGTTTCTCATGTTTTAATGCTATTTCTTTTTCTTCCTACTAGCTCTGTGACCCTGGACAAGTCACTCAACCTGTCTGCCTAAATTTTCTCAATTCAAAATAATTGGATATATAAACTCACAGGGTTGTTGTGAAGATCAAATGGGAGGGTATTTATAAAGTGCATAGCACAGTGCCTGGCACCTAGTAGGAGCTATATAAATGCTTATTTCCTCCCCTTCCCTTTCCCCTTCCCCTCAAAGGAGAAGACACATAACTGGCAAGAGAAACTAAGAAAAAGATGCTGTACCTAAAAGAGCTCCACCAGGAATAAGGAGTGTCTTGGTTCACCTGATATTCCAGACATATGAGTTATACAGACAGGGCAGGTTAGGGGAGAAATGGAAATATCTGTTCAGCAATTTCACCAAGTGATTTTAATTTTAAGAGAATATTATTTTGGTGATGGGTTAAAGACTTATGTTTTAGGTTCCCTTAAGAGCATTTTGTTGTTTTAAGGATTTTTTGTGGTAGAGGAAATAAACAGATCCGTGATGGTGAACCTATGGCACACATGCCAAAGACGCATGCAGAGACCTCTCGGCAGTGACCTGAGCCCATTCCCAGGCCCAGTCCCACCCCCCAAATGAAGGGGATAGGGCACTGGGTCTCTGATCCACCTCCCCACCTAGGCTTCCCATACCTTCCCTGCCAGACTTGGGCAATAGCCCCCTTGTTCTGCCCACCCCCAGGGTAGCTGGGTGCATGGGTGCAGGTCCCCATTGCTGCAGGAGGTGGCTTCCCCCCCCCAGCATGAGCCAGCTGGGAGCCCAGCCCCACCCCTGAACACAGGAGGTGGGGCACTAGATCTGTGAGCCATCTCCTTGCCTAGGCTTCCCACACCTTCCCCACCAGGCTTGGGCAGCAGCCCCCTCATTCTGCTAGCCTCCAGGGTGGCTGGGTGCAAGGGCTTGGGTCCCCATGGCTGCAGAAGGCAGCTCCCCCAACCCACCCCAACCTGACTGGGAGCCAGGCCCCACTGGGGGGGTGGGGCATTATATGCAGTCTGATTCCAAGAGGTTCACCATCACTGCCCTAGAATGAGCCATACCTTAATTTTGTTTAAGAAATTTTCCCTGAAGCTAGAGAAAGATGAGGGAGTGGAAATCCTGATAGCTTTTATTTGGGGTAAGGCTTCCTCTGGATTGCCTCTTGTCTTCCTGAATCCACAATCAGACCCCTTTTTCTAGGAGTGCCTCTGGCTCCGATCCTGAGTGGCAATGCCATCACTGAAAATGCTAACAAGGAGAGGGGAGACACTCGGGAAAAGTTGGCCTATAATCAGCAACTACCCTTTGTTGGTTAACTTAGTGGCTGTTCAGTAGGCAATTGGTGATAAATTTAAAGTCTGTCCATCAGACTATGGGCATAGCTTTGGGGGAGAGGAAGGAGCAGAGGACATGTCTTTGGGAGTATTTGTATCCTACCTCCTCTATCTGGTTTTCAATTATCTGAAAGAGTCTAATAGAACTTTAACATAATCTGAGCCTGAGAAATCTCAGAAGAAACAAGACTGAGAGCCAGTCTTGCCCTCCACGAACCTCCCAGGGGTGACACACAGAGGTCCCATGTTAGTCTTAAAGAGGACAATCTAGGGACTGCCTCTAGTGAAAGAGCAACCTGGGTTTCAGTGAGAAGCAGGTCAGGGAAGAGACAAAAATCACACCAAAAAGTTCACTTGAAGGAAACAGAGGGATAGCCTGGACAGTCATTGGATCAGTCAGATCACAGATTTATGCCAGAAGGCACTGAAGAAGCCAGCAAACCTAACCCCATCCTTGCACAGAAATGGAAAATAAGATCCAATAGATTAGATGACTTGCACAGAGTCATACAACTAATAAATGTTGGAGGCTGGATTCAAACTCAAGTCTTCCCAATTCTAAGTCCAGTACTGTATTCACCAAGAAGAGCAGGACAAGCAACCGAAAGAGGGATTAGAATTACTCTACTTAGAAGCTCAAGAAGGTTATTTCACATCTCTATAGACCAAGTTGGAAAAACGCTTCGACAGCATAAAATCTCTATGAAGTAGGCTGGGTGAATACTATTTTCTGACCTTACAGATGAAGAAACTGAGCTTAAGAGAGCATAAGAAATTTGTCCCAGGTCCTACAGCTAGCAAGTCCCAGAGCTCAACTCAAAAATAAGTTTCCTGGATCCAAAATGAGAAATCTTGTCACTGTGCTTGGCTTCTCAGAGACCTCGAGCAAAATAATGTATGGGCAGGTACTTTTGTAAAATGTGAGCAGCACAGAAAGCCCCAGGATGATGATAGCCTGTCCAGGCCCCTCCAGTCCCCACCATCTCCAACCACAAATTCCTCTCTCCCCCACAATCCCCTCCAAATGGCTGATGACTCTCAGACAGAGGTTGGTAGCACCCAGGGGACTTGGCCTGAATTCTTTTATCTGCCCAGATCTTCCTGGCCACCTGACTGGGCAGCATTGGGCGCCGGGCAGACAGGAGATGTAATTGCTAATGGTACAGATGAGATTTTGAAAAAAAATTGTCCCCATGAATTTGCCACGATATTGATCACAAATGCATTATGCTGCTCAAAGGTCAGGGCCAGCTCTCAGCTGCATCCTGTCCTTCCAAGCTCGGTCAGCTTGCTTTCGAGCAGCATTGATGGAGAACGGGAGTTCTTAAAAGCCCAGACAATAGAGCCAGGAAGGAAGGGGATGAGGTGGCTTGTATTTGGCCCAATAAAGGCAATGAATGGATGCAGACTGAAATGAGATTACTGACATATTCACCATCAAAGATGCTTGCTTTCAGTTGAGTCACTCATGCATAGAACATCTCTCAGGGATAGATTTGGACCAAAGTGTCCTCACTCTCCAACTATGTGACTCTTGGGTAAGTCATTTAACCTCTGAAGGTAGTTTCTATATCTGTAAACTGAAGAGGTCAAAGTAGATGACCACTGAGGTCCCTTCCAGATCTAGGATCTTGGAAAGAGTTGTCTATACATGCTACCTCCACTTACCCTCCTCTCCTTACTCCTTGTAATCTGTCTTCTCATAGCATCACTCAACTGAGATTGGTCTCGCCAATGATATCAATGATGTCTTAACTGCTAAATCTGAGTCTTTTTTACATTCTCTTTGGTATCTCAAGCACCCTCTCCTGCTTTGTATACTTTCTTCTCTCAGTTTTAGTGACTCTGTTCTTACTTGGCTCTCCTATCTACCTGGATGTCCCCTTTCATCATCTCCCATGGATTCAATGCTCATCTCTGAGTAGATGACTCTGATATGGCTATATCCAGCCCTAGTCTCTCTTCTGAGCTTTAGCACTACATCACCAACTGTCCATTTGGATTTTCATTGCCATCTCAAACTCCTAACAGAACTCTCCGTCTTTTCCCTTAACTGAGTTCTCTTCTGAATATCTTTTTTCTGACAAGGTCGCCATCATCCTAGTCATCCCTGTTCATAACCTTGGAGTGAGCATTGATTCCAAGCTCTTCTCCCACATAGCCAATCAGTTGCCAAGTCTTATCGATTTCACTTTCACAAAATCTCTTGAAAATATACTATGTTTATTTACCTGGCACCCACCCCAGTTCAGACCGTCATCATCCTTCACTATGATAATCCCCTGTTCGAGAACCTTCATGGCTCTCTTTTTCCTCTTTATCTAAATACAAACCCATCCCTTTGGAATTTAATACTCTTTTCAGTCTGATTTCAATCTAACCTTCAATGTTATTTCACAGTGGTCTTTTTCACACATTTTCTATTCTAGTGAAATTGGCCTTCCATTTCCTCTCTCTGGATCTTACCTCCATCTCATAGGATCCCTAACTTTCTTTAAGGCTCAATTCAGTTGTCATAGCCAGATGAGTGTCCTCTGGCCAAGGGAATCAATATTCTATCATCCACTTCCATTCCTTTGCATAGACTTTCCCTTCACTCCACTCCCCACCAAGTTGCCTTCTCAACCTGTCCGGTAGAATCCTGCGCTTAATTCAAGGCTCAGTTCAAGGGCCTCTGTCATTCCAAATTAGCCCCCAGATCAGTAGTGCCACCACCATGAAAGAATACTATGTATTTACTTTTCTGCATAGATGTTGTTATCCATCCAAATCCTTAACTAGAATATAAATTTCTCAAGGACAAATATTTGTTAGGTTTTTGTATTTTTATCCCCTGCATCTAGAACAATGCAAGGCACACACACACAGTAGGCCCTTGGTATGTTTACTGAATGAAAGAATAAACGAATGGCTGAATGGGAACATGTTTCAGGAGCCAACAAAGTATCCTCATGGCTCCTCTGTCAGCTTTCTCTTTAGCACTTGGATGGGATTATTCAAATCACCCAAGGTCATCAATGATTTCCAGTTAATTACCCAACCCTGTCCAAGATGGGTATCAAGTGCCTATAATTAAGGAAATCACTAGACAAGAGAAACTGTAAGAGAAGGGAGAGTCTCAAGAAGGTAAAAGATAACATCATAAGGCCAGGCCAGCGGCTGATAGCCAAGTGACTCTGGAGCCTCGACATTCAACACAGAGCATCAAAGCCAAAGCAGCTTAGAATGGAGAACAAATAATGTCATGGTGGAAAGAGAGCCTACATGGAAAATATGGGATGTCAGAGCTGAGGGGGATCTTAAAATGTAGTGTCAGAGTAAGGAGGGACTTCAGTAATAATGATAACACTTGTTTAAATAGTGTTTTCATTTGCAAAATGTTTTTTATAGCTATGAGTTCATAGGGGTCTCACTACAATCTTGAGAAGTAGAATGGGCCCATTCATGAAGCCAATTCTAGGAAATCATAAGGAATTAGCCCTTTTGGTGCCAAGGACCACTCAACCGTAGCTGCAGGGCGGGCTGAATACCTCACTAGGCAACCAATAGGAATCCCCTCTGGCCACACCCACTCCACAATTCAGCCAAGGAAGGCCTACTATCTGACCCTTTGGACCCTTTGAGGCAGTCATTCAGGACCTACTTTCTGCCCTGAGTAACCCAGTTGGGGTCTACTCTCTGTCTGGCAATGCCCACTCTCCTGGTCATTTGGTATCCAATCCACTCATTTCATCTTACTGGGTCCCAAGGAGGAGTGGAAAAGATGTTCAGCTAAAAGACCCTTTTCCTTTCCTGAATAATGCAAATTCATGGACTTCCTTTGGCTAGGGGTGACAGGACCAAATAAACAAAGACCAAGTGGCAGTATACTTGGCTCCCCACATGGCCAACAGACTGGCCAGTAAACCACATTTAAAGGAGCTTCATTTAAGGGGATCACATTCCTTTCCAAAGGCTTAAAAAGGAGAGTTGCTTGAAGTCAATGGGTTCAATTATCTGGCTGTATAATAAAGGTTATCTGTCCCCAAAAGATAAATGCTATCTGCTTTGATTTTAATTACACAAAGCAGTGTCCCAAATGAAAGCCACAGGGCCCAGTCTTGGTCCCTGTCATCATCTCTAGGCCTTTGTGACTAGCAGACTGTCAGAAGCTCCCCTTTAAAGGCTTTCATTTTTATGGATGTTGCCAGGAAAGGGCCAGTGAGGCCAAGGGAAATCAAGAAAGAAGGCACGAAAGGGACCTGCTACAGGTCAGGAGCTTTTGATTACCTTAGAAACAAATGAAGGTAAAAGAGGAAAACCTATCTCTAGAGAGGTGACTTCACACTATGATGATTTTGCAATTCCTTTCTGAAGCATCGCTCACCTGAAAAGGCATGTGAGTTCAATATAGAATCATAAAATGTCAGAGCTGAGAAGAACTGTAGGGCATGGAAGAGAGAATTTCAGAGCTGCCAAGTACCTTAGGACACAGAATATCAGACCCCAGAGGGATCTGAGAATAGTGAATGTCAGAGATTATAGAGAACTTAGAACAGATACTCTTAGACAGTGTCTGTAATGGAAAGAGCACTAAACTGGGTTCAAATCCTGCCTCTCACTTAAACCTGTGAACCAGGTTTAATCAAGGAAGTATGTGAGGTCATGTGTATTATATAAAAGTACCTAGGGGAGAATTGCCCACCAGAAACAAGGATCCCTTGACTCTAGAAAAGCCAGAGTTCTTTTCCCTTTCTTGGGGTTCCGCAAAGGATAGTCTCTTGAGGACTGTATAGGTTTCTAGAGGAGAACTTGGGCTCAACAAGAATGGCAGGTGGGGTTTTTTGACTGCCCCCACAGCTGAGATGCCTGTTTTGCCAGGAACAAGTCCATTCTGTGTTCTTTACTGTGTAATGTTTAATGCTTTGTGAACCTACAGGCTCATAAGGGGAGCTGATGACCATCCTTTTGTAAATTGCCCTGTACTAATATTCTCAGGTTCCCTTTGAGGGGGACTAAAAAAGCCAAAGAGAAGAAGTAAAAGGTCCCAAAAACTGACTCAGGCACTTAATTTTGGGGGGGAGAGCCTCTTACATAAAGATTACCCTTATATCAAGTCAAAACCTGTCTCTGCAACTCCTTACAGAGTCCTGCCTTCTGTAACTTAGCCATCCAGGTTGGGTTCTGGCATACACAATCTCAAAGGAACCCTTAAACCAGTTTTCCCACATTTCAGTGATCTTTGTAGTAATGACAATGCATACGATAGCCTGACTGACCAAGGGCTATGTCTCATTGGCCCTTTTGAAAGCAAAGAATTGGAAATGGCAGCTAGCGTTTGATTGGTCCCAAAAGCCCTTGCATCATCACAGCCAGCATTATAGGTCACATGATGGCTGTTCTTAGAACTCTGACCCTTTGGGGGGAAATAAGAGTTTCAAGAGAAGCTCTCCTAACCACCGCAGAGGCAGTTCAAAAGCCAGCTCAATAAATATCCCTGAACTAAACTGGGCCCCCCCAATGGCCTCTGTTGGAAGGTTCTCGGCCAATCAAGGAAAGATTTAAGGCTTATCTCACAGCTGCTGAATCTGCAGTTAGTGGCCACACAGACTAGAATGTACTAACTGGTGATAGAATGCCATTGGGGTGTGGAAGAAGGCAAATAGCATCACAAAACAGAATTTGGGCAATTGGACCTGGGATAGCAAACTTCTCAATTTCACAGGCCCCTTAAAACTTATAGTAATTGGAGCAGAAGGAGTGGCCTTCTGGTCCATGAGTTCAATTTGGTTTAGAGCACAGCACAAAATATTGGGATCCATCCCTCGATATACTAACTTGTTGTTGCTATTGAGTCATTTCAGCCATGTCCAACTCTTCATGACCCTATTTGGGATTTTCTTGACAAAGATACTGGAGTAGTTTGCCATTTCCTTCTTCAGTTCATTTGACAGATGAGGAAACTGAGTCAAACAGGGTTAAGTGACTTACCCAGGGTCACACAGCTAATATGTTTTTAAGGCTGGATTTGAATTCAGGTCTTCCTGCCTCTGGGCCTGGTGCTTTATCCACTACAACATCACTTAACTGCCTATATATATGTATATGTATATATATATATATATATATATATATATATATATTCTATACATGATGTCATACTGCATCATCATGTACTTTATGGGTTCAGAAACAAAACAAATATACATATATTATATATTAATTATGATAGATTATATAATAATATTATATACATATACAGTATATATAAGCTTTGTTTTGTTCCTGAATCCACAAAGTACATGATGATCCATACAGTATGTCATATAGTGCCAAGAATGCTAGCTTCAAACAAGTCATATAATATTTATGGACCTCAGTTTCCATATCTGTAAAACTGGGGGGGTGGTCGGAGTAGACATCCCCTAAGGATTTTTCTGGTTCTAAATCTGTAATCTCTTGACTTTTCTGAGCCTCAGTTTGCTCATTTGAAAAGCGCAAATGATATTGCCTATACTACCTACTTCGCAGGGTTGTTTGAAGATCCAGTGAAATTTTCGATCTAAAGTACTTGGAAGGACTCGACAAATGTCAGCAATCAGTTGTTACCCTCCCAACCTACTCTAGCTGTTCCCTATATACCAAAGACTGCAAAGTGGAAAAGATGAGTTTCTAAATGTCTTAGACTCTTTTTGATTTCGTAGCCACCAATACCTGGCACATAGTAGGAACTTAATAAAAACTTAATGAATTCAACTGAGTCAGAAGTCCACTAAAACTCCTGAGTCTCTTTTTGATGGATCATTGCCTAACCTCATAAATGCACAGAATTTCATCGTTGGGAAGAGCCCCAACAATCGTCTCACTTCATCCATCCATCTAAAATGCCCACTATGTGGTACCATCTTAAGGAAGTCCGTTAGTTTGCTTTTGCTAACATCAAGCCTACATTTGCTTCTTTCTTGCTCCACCCCTCCACTCTTTGATCCTACTTCTGCCCTCTGGAACCAAAAGAACAAATCTAGTTTTTCCACGTGACAAACCCTGGAAGCCAGATACTATGTATTCCCCGAGTCTTCTCTTCTCCTGCTCCCTCTCCTGTGGACTCTCTAACTCATCAATATCCTGTGGTGTCCAGATGTGGCCAAGTCAAGGAAGAGTACACTGGAATTACCAGCTTCTGATTCCTCAAAGCTCTGTCTCTCATAGCGACAATTTTAGCCTACCATGTCCCATGGTGCCTTCTACTGAGTTTACAAGGTCATTAAACCCATAGGAGCTTTCTCTGGCTATCTAACTGTGCCTCCCTTCTGTGATTCTTGTGGAGCAGATTTTTTGGAACCCAACAATGAGACCTGACATTTATCCCCATTAAATTTCATCCTCCTCGATTCGGTCTAATGACCGCTAATGCCTGTCAAGATTTTGTTGGATTGTTACGCTGTCCCCCTGTGTAGTAGCTCTTCCTCCCAGCTTTGTGCGCTCTGTTTAACCGTGCCCCTCCTCTCCTCTCCTTGCTAAGGTGATTTTTTAAAAATCCAGGCATAGAATTTGACACTTTCTCCATCAAATTCATCTGCCTGGATTCCAGCCATTGTTCTTCTTGGTTAGGGTATCTGAGAGTCCCATTTCTTTTACCCAACTCGCTAGCTAAGTCTCAGCTTGATGTCATCTACAAATATGATGAACACCCCATATCACTATCTAGACTTCCCTCTAGGTCGCTGGGAAGCTGTTTAACAGAATAGGATCATGGATACCTTAGGGCTCTCACCACCTCCAACTTAACATTGACCCATTAAGGACAACTCTATCAGGCAACTCTCTTTGGGACCAATCAGAATGGCCTCTTAAGGAAGAGATGTGCTGGAGCCCACTTATTAAACTGATTATTAAATTTGGAGCCCATTTATTAAACTATCTGATTATTAAATTATCTCGGTGACTCTTACACCTCCGAGATCAACAAATGCTACAAATTAGAGCACTGATTTATTAGACATTGAGTTCTTATTTGGTTTATTGCCTAGACTTACGAAAGGGTTGGAGGAAATGTTACTCACACAGATTTAACCTAAAGAAGTCACGTAGCCGGTTGTTAAACATTTATCAGCGTACCCTGACTCCCTTTCTCTTGGTGCTATGGTGGTGAGAGTGAGTTGTCTCCCTTCCACTTTTTGCCAGAGCCTCTTCCTCATGTGTCAAAGCTCAGATAGAGAGCCCCAAGGTGTTTACTGGCTCGGTGGCCATTCGTCTCAGCCTCCCTTCTCCTGTGGATGCTCTAGAAGGAAGTGAAGGCCCTAACAAAAGGCTATTAATAGGTAGCTGGCAGAGGGGCTTTGCTGTTTCAAGGAGAAAGCAAATGTGCTTCATTCCCCTTGGTATAGAGCTTCATTAAGTTTTCATAAAAGACCCACATTCATAAAGTCACTTCTCCAAGAGGGAAATAATAATAGTAATAGAACAGGGACCAGAGCTAGGATTTCATTGGAACGGGGAACTCCCAGATGAGGAAACTCCTTCTACCAATGCAAGTCTCACCTGCTCTGCAACTAATAGTCTTAGAAAGCTGCCTAGGCCCTAGCGTATTGGCGAGTTAAGTGATTTGCCCCGAGTCACACAGTTACATTGTGCTGCTTTCTGATAATAACAGTGAACCTGTGAGGTTTGGAAAGCACTTTACCCCAAGTAAGTTTCTCATTTGATCCTCCCCATAGCTCCGTGAGGTAGGTGCTATTATTAGCCGCCAACTGAGGCAGAGAAAGGCTAAGTGAATTGCTCAAGGTCATTGATGAGATTCAAATTCGGGTCTTCCTGACTAGCACACTACCCATTATACCACACTGCCTGCCAGTGAGATGGTGTGGCAGTGCTGCCTGGAAGAACAAACTGAACAAAGAGGGCTCAACTCTATTTAAAGAGAAGGAAGAAGAATGAGAGAAGGGCCTGTACCAGCAATGGGGGGGGGTTACAACGTTTGCTTATTGCATTGTATTTCTTATTGCTTCCTCTTGTTTTTGTACTAGTTATTTCCCCTTAAAGTGATTCCCAATGGACCCTTCTTTTTAAGAAAATTAAACACTGAGACTCAAGGGGAAGTGACTGGCTCAAGGTCATGCAATAAACATCAGATGCAGCTCTCTTTCTCTCCTTTCTCTCTTTTTTCCTCTCTCTATTTATTTCACCTTCTTTCTGTCTTTCTGCTCTTCTGTCTGTGTCTCTCTATCTCTCTGTCTCTGTCTGTCACTCACATACCCACTCACACACACTCACAGATCCGATTCTTAATTTAGCAGTAAGCTTTACCTAAAGTAGGCAACAGCGTGACTTCAGTAATTTGGAATGGTATTTTTAACCTTAGAATTTTTTTGTTTGTTTTAACTGTGCTTGCAAGGTTGTCAATCATTCAGAGGAGTTAAAACAGCTGCAAATCTATTTGATTATATTTCACATCTGGCTTTTCTCTACAAGCTGTTGATTGTATTATTTCATGGCCTTTGTACCCTAGAATGCAAACAGACCTCTCTGAGAACCTTCTCTTTGGGAAGAGAAATCCTGTCTAAATTTTTCTCCTTCCGTGCCCCCATCTCTCTTTCCCTCCTTTTCCTCTTCTCCCCTTGGTCCCTTCCTCTCTCGACTCACTCTCCCTCTTTGCCTGTCTCTCTCCTTCTCTCCCAACTTGACTACACTGAAGCTCTTGTCTTCTGAATTATTTCAGAGACACTAGGTTAGGGAAGGCAGGGTTCCTCTAAGACCCCCTCATCAATAGCTGTAAAGGACCAGTTCTCAGTTATGACAGTGCCAGGAAGGACAAAGCTAAGGATACTCTCCAAACCTTGGGAAGTCTTTCCTAGATTTAGAAGCCAAAGACTTTGGTTCAAGTCACCCAACCATTTCTTCTACCATTTCTTAGCTCTATGCCTTTGGGCAAAACTCATAGTTTCTTTCCTCGTTTTAAAGAAGACAGGGGTTGTATTAGATGGCTTCTGGAGACCCTTCCAGCTCTAAATCCATCATCTTTGGAATCTCCTTGAGCCTCAGTTTCCTTCTTTGTTAATTGAAGAGTTTGTATAAGATGGCCTTCAAGGTTGTTTCTAGTTCTAAATCTATGATCCTATGTATCTCTCTGATCCTCAGTGTCTTTCTATATAAAGTGAGAGAAGTGGACTGAATGATCGCTATGGTTTTCCAACTCTGATCTTTGGAATTAATGGTAGCTTCCATCTTTAGTATATAGGGAGGATATACCATGGAGGGCAGTTACCCCATGTATGCAATGATAATAAGGTCTACTTAGAGTGCTTCATCAGTTTTCTCATTGTAACCCTGAAATAGGCAACATCAGTTGGATTGCTCTCATTTTGTAGATGAGATTATTGAGACTCAGGGAGGAGATTTGTTTGTCTGGCCATCAAGTGGCAGAACCAATACTCGGGATCAGGTCTTATGCTTCTGCCAAACTGTTCCTTTAATCAATAGTAATATCCCCTCCCTGGCTCTGAGGGTAACCGGAGAGGTAGGTTTCCCCCAGGAACCCCCTACTCTACCAGTTCCAAAGCTGCTGAGATAAATTGTATATTCTTATCTGGAAACCAGCTGATCTCACTGCCATAGTATGAGGGGACTGTGGCTTTAGAAGGTCCATCCCTTAGCCCTTGGGCCATAATGGTTAAATCTAGCCTGTGACAGATACCAAGGCATTCAGTTCATTCCTAACTCCTCTTCCAAATCTCTTGGCTGCCTTATAAAGGTCCTCTTGAATTAAGCATCATGGACAGTGGGATTTTGCCTCACTGTGTGATCTTGGGTAAGTCCCATCTCTCTCTAGATTTCAAGTTCTTCTGTATTATGAGGAGGTTGTCCTCAATGGTCTCTAAAAGCCCTTCCACCTCTGATGTTTTGAATTAGTGTATGAGATAGGTGCCAGAGTCCCCTGCTTGGTACCTCTTTTGGTCGAAGAAGCATTTGTGCCAAATACACGGGGTAGATGGGTAAAAGTAGCATCAACTGTATCTTTGTCCCATCCAGAAAGTCGCCAGCCACTAATTTGCTCACCAGGATGGAGCAATTAATATATTCCTAAATCAGGGTTCTCCTTACTCTTTTCTTAAGAATGGTAATTACCTTTTACCTTAAATAAGGCCCCCATCCATTCATTCATTTGACAAATATTTATTATATATCTACCTAGAGGAGGTCCAGAGATAATTAAAACTCAATTCTTGACCTTACAGGCTGCTTTACTCTAGGAATTTGGTCATTTTCTCATTTCTCTGGGGGAGCAGTTTGCTGTTTAAACACTCCCAACTCTTCATCTTTAACACGGGTTGTCTTCCACGCCTAGAATGCACCCCACCCTCACCTTGCCATCGTCAGTTTCTCTCATGACTTGGCTCTAATGCTACCTTTTAAGTGAGGTCCTTCCTGTGCCCCACAGTTGCCAGGGAGGTTCTCCTGTCACCTCAGTCCACAAGGTTGGCTTGGTCTGCTTTGGTTATATGTCCATGTTGTCTCCTTAATTAGGATGTAAGCTCCTTGAGGGCAGGGACCAAATCACTTTTGCCTTTGTATTATCACCAGAGCCTAGACTAGAAGGCACTGCACAGATGCACTGAGTCACACAACTGCTAGGAAGATGAAGCTAACTCACTATTTGGAATATAGATGGCAATAACAGTGGCAGACTTTCTGCCTTAAAGTTTGCAAAGAACTTTAAAAATATTGTCTCATTTCGTCCTCATGACCATCCTTTTAGGTATTTTCTGTGGGTATTCTTACCCCCAAGGCAGCTCAGTGGTACATTGGATAGAGCTGCCCAGCTATAGTCAAGAAGAGTCATCTTCCTGAATTCAGATCTGGCCTCAGATACTTCCTAGCTATGTGGCCCTGAGCAAGTCACTTAATGCCATTTGCCTCCATTTCCTCATCTGTAAAATGAGCTGGAGAAGGAAATGATAAACCATTCCAGTATCTTTGCCAAGAAGACCTCAAATGGGGTCACAAAGAGTCAGGCATGACTGAAAAATGACTTAACAACAAATTCTTACTCCCATTTTACCCATAAGGAACCGGCAGCTCAAAGAGGTTAAGTGAAATGTCCACAGTCACATAGCTAGTAAGTATTAGAAGTAGCATTTAAACCCAGGCATTCCTGATTCTGAATCTGGCACTCTTATCAGCTAATCCAAATGCCCTAGCTCAAACCCATTCAAACATTTCGGTGGATGGAAGGAAGGGAAGTTCTCCTTTAACTGAATGTGGCCAGAAGCCCCAGTGTCCCAAAGATGAGAATGAAAATGACCACATTTTAAACAACAATAACAAAGAAAATGGCTGTCCCAATACAGGATGGCTAAAGTGATTAGAAAACAAACAAATTCCTCCAAATAAAACTTGAGAAATCGGAGAGCAAAGCATGGGCGAGACAAGGTTAAATAGAATCAAAGAGAGGGTTTGATAGAAGGTCAATAACTGCCTGGACAGGAAAAGAAGATGAATAGAATCCCCACCCCAACCTTGACTTGCACCACACCAGACTGATGAAATTAGAAATGACCAGGAAAAGTTCCTCTGAGAGAGGAATGTTTAAAGCTTTAGAAGAGAGCTTTAAGCACTGGGAAACCCAAATCAGAATATGTGAAAAATGGAGGCTACAGCTAAACCTAAACCCCTCTTAGTTTCAACCCTTGTGGCTGAAAATCCTTTTTAGCTGATGAACAAAACTCCGACATTTTGGAGGTCCCCACCATCATGGAGGTATTCCTTGATACTGGAGGTCGTCACTATATGCCTTGGAGACTCAAGGTCATCCCCAACGTGGGAGATCTTTCCCATCACTGAAGATCTTTTCTAATGTTGGAAGCTTTCCTTGAGTCTGAGGTCTGAGGTCTTCCTTGTTCAACAGTAGGAGTCTTCGCTAACACTGGAGTTCTTCGTGTGAAGTCTAGAGAATGGTTTGTTGGGGTGTGTAAAGGGCATTCTTGCTTTGAATGGAGAATAGGATGGTCACTAAAGGCCCTGATAACATCCTGGGATTCTATGTTTTTGAAATGACTGATTAGAGTTAAATATGTTTGGAAATCTAGAATTACTCATATCTTACATTCAAATCCATTTTCTTAACTTGGTTAACTGAGTCCAATGGACACACCACCTTCTTTTCTGGCAGAGTGTCCCTATCTTACTCTGGCTAGAAGGGTAGTAGCTACTCATCACTGGGAATTGGTATGATTGGCATGAAAGTTCTGATCTGTTCCACTTTTCTGCCCTGGGTCAGTTCATCATTCCTTATGCAGCATGGTGGCTCTCCACTCCTAGAATCTCACCATAGTGGATCTAGAATTAATGCAGAAACCCTATTGGCTTTAGTCCTATTGCTTCTCAGAACTCCTGAGCTCAAGCACTCCACCAGCTCCAACCTCCTCAGTAGTACAGAGTTCAGTCTTGTTCCACCATCCTTATCACCTGACTGAAAATCTTGCAAGGTTCTAATAGGTATTGCCTACGATGATAGATAGAGATGAAGAAGGCTTAGGATATGGGAACTAAAATCAGAACCACTACAATTTCCTTGTTGACACAAGGCAGAATATTGGTTTTTCATAAGACTTGCGTCTTTCTCTAAATTAACCAGATTTCTAGACAGTTAAATATCTTGGTCAGTGCTCGTTTTACAACGACCTGTTCCTCCTCCCTAGTTCTCTCCAGAATTAATATAAAGCTCTAGATGTTAAAATCAAACTTCCCCTTTGTTCTTGTGCTGATCCCATGAGCCTCTCCTCTTGTCATTTCCCTGCAACTCAGGACCTTGACCAATATTTGGAGGGTACCAACTTATCTTGCCTAATATTTGGGATGTACCAGCAATAACAAGGAATGAATGAATGAATGCAGGATGTTAGAATAGTGACTGGGCTTGGCCAGAGACAAGCAAAGAACCCTTTAGATGAAGAACCAGGCCACATAGTCAGTCAACAAGCAAAAATATGGTCCCTGCTGCAAAGAGCTCACAGTCTAACAAGGTAGACAAAAAGTAAACAACTATATATATAAAATATGAAGGATAAATAGCAGACAACCAAAGGGAAGAAACCCGCGCTAAGGGGATTAGGAGGGGCTTCCTGTAGAAGGTGGAATTTTAGCCAGAACTTGGAGGAAGTCAGCAGGCAGGGCAGAAGAGACAGAGCATTCCAGACATGAGGTACAGCCAATGAAAATGGCCAGTGTGGGAAGATGGGATGCTTTGTTCTAGGAACAGCAATGAGTACATGGAGGGAAGTGAGGAACATCTGTGGATCCCTGTCACCTCCCAGATCCACTATAGAAATTATATGGTATTCAAAACCTTTCATAACCTGCTCCCTTTCAACTTTTCTAATCTTAGCACACCCTAGTCACTCCTACCAAATACTCATGCATGCACACAGACACAGACACACGTGATTCAGTAACACTATCATTTCCTCCACTACAACTCTCCAGACGCTGACTGCCCTCCCTCCTGTGCCATCTCCTCCTCCCAGCATCCCTGACTTCCTCAAATCCTACTTTCTACAAAATGCCTTTCCTGAACCCTCTTCATGCTAATCAGTGCCTTCCCTTTGTTGATGATCTCCAATTTTTTTAACCCCTCACCTTCCATCTTGGAGTCAATACTGTGTATTGGCTCCAAGGCAGAAGAGTGGTAAGGGCTAGGCAATAGGGGTCAAGTGACTTGCCCAGGGTCACACAGCTGGGAAGTGTCTGAGGCCAGATTTGAACCTAGGACCTCCCATCTCTAGGCCTGGCTCTCAATCCACTGAACTACCCAGCTGTCCCCAAATTTATCCTGCCTATATACTGTTTGTACATAGTAGTCCACATGTGTCTCATCTCCCTCATTAGGCTGTCAGCTCTTTGAGCCCAAAGATTCTCTTTTACCTTTCTTTCTCTGCATCTGCATTGCTTAGCAGAGTACCTGGTGCATAGTAGGCACTTAATAAATTCTAGCTAACTAATCGTAGCTGAAGGGACCTTCATAGTCTGCTTCTCATTTTGGAGAGGAGGAAATTGAGGCTGAGAATTGTTAAGTGCAAGGCAAGCCACTCAGCCAATAAGTGTCTGAGGGAAGGATTTGAACTCAGATCTTCCTGACCTCACTCTTCATTATGCTACCTAAATACTTTTTTTCTGCTCTGGGATAATACTAATTGTTTGAAAGCTTATTTTTTCCCATCAGATCTAAATTTACCCCTTTGCAACTTAAGCACCTACTATGTACAAGGCAGTGGGGGCACAGAAATGAAATGGGCCCTGGCCGTTAGAGGCTTCCATTCTACTGTAAGGCTACTAGATATCACTGGCAATGATGTTAGGGATTTTGCTATAGATACAGACACAGATAAATATAAAGGAGGAGGAAAATACTCAAAACTTGGGAGATCACAGAAAATTGGTGGAACCTCAGCTGAGGAACAATGTCAGTAATAGTATCATGTAAAGTCATTAGAATAAGCTATAAACCCACGAAATGTCATGTTTTCATAGTGTCATTGTGGTGGCCAGACCAGGAGAGGGTTCCCAAATTTGTAATCATAGCTTAAAGATGCCAGAGACAGAAAGGGCCTTCGGAGCCCTCAAATCCAAGACATTCATTATACAGATGAAGAGACTGAGGAGTTAAAAGGCCCCCCATTGGTTACATAGCCAGGTAGTGTCCGAGGTAGCATTTGAACCCAGATTATCCTGATTTCAAGTGCAGTGACATACCTATTATGCAACTCTGTCTAATCAGAGAGAAATCAATCTCCTGGGATAGGACGGAAAGTAAATGGATAAGGGAAGGCAAAAACAGCCAACGACAATGTACCTCTTGCTATTGGAAGCATTTCTGGGGGGATTTTCAGGGTTAATTTTAGCTACATCCCAGAACCCACTAAAGTCCACTTGGAGTCAAGGTTGACCGAAGGTCTGTGGTGGGAAGATTAGGGAGGCTCAGAATTTGTTTACAGGGCAAACGAGGGTAGGCCATGTTGTATATTCACTGTCATGGAGGCCAGGGATAGCGGCATTAATCCTCCCAGTGGAAATAAGGAAGGTATTGTGCTGGGTCACGTTTGTAGATTATCAGATTTCCATCCGTCAATCCTGAGTTATCACTCTGCAAATACTCAAAACTGAGTTTGCTCTTTTGTCTAAAGCTGGGGGCCAGCCCAGCCTATCCCCACTCCCTTGACCACATTTATCTTTTCTGCAAACACGAATGGCATGGCCCTGCTGAGATACTGGCAACCTCCTGCAGACCGCAAGTTCTGGTGAGATCTTCCCCTCAGCCTGGAAGAACACATACCAGACTGTGGACCACTTTAGGGCAAGGCCAGGCCTTAACTACCCTTTGTATGTCCCCCAGGTCTGAGTTCTATGCCTCAGAGACACAAGATATTTTACAAATGTTTACTAATGCTGTTAAAAAAAGGAAAAGCAAGAAAAAGGTATAATTCGTTTTCCAAATGATGACCTTATTTATTTTCTCCACGGCTGTTGTCAGTGCCATCTCAGATGAATGCCACGCTATCAGTTTGGACCCTTATTGCACCAGGACTGCAGAGGTAGAAGCCAAACCATTGCAGTCACTTCTGATTGGTCCCCCATTATCAAGCTGCCACCTGGAAAAACTGACCAGATAGGCAGAGATCCTGATGGAGATAAAATGGCCACTGGCTACTGAGAGGAGATGCTGGTATCTGGGCCATGCTAGAGGCAGCTCTGCCTGGCTCTGGCTCTCCAGAGGCAGTTGTTATATTTTTAGTGTGAGCATCGGCACCTTGGAATCAGTAAATACTACAAAGATGGGCATGGTTTATTGTTTGCTGAATATCTATTTATCTAGATATAGGAAAGTGATGGGTAGGGAGAACAGCTAGGTGGCTCAGTAGATGGCGAGCCAGCTTAAAGACAGGATGTCCTGGATTCAAATCTGACCTCAGATATTTCCTAGCTGTGTGACCCTGGACAAGTCACTTAACCTCCATTGCCCAGCCCTTACTGCTTTTCTGTCTTAGAACTAATACACAGTAATGATTCTAAGACCAAAGGTGAGGGTTTAAAAAAGAAGAAAGTGATGGGTAAAATGTCAGTAATGCAGATTAAACTTAAAAGTGCATCCTGTGAACAGTTTGGGTTTGTGTCTTATTGGGGAGGGGGGTGAGGGAGACAGTAGTTAAACATTTACCAGCAGACTCCTGTATGTGGTTCTGTGATACTGTAATGGCAATCATCTGAGCACCCAAGCCCATGGCCATCAGTCTAAGGTTCATCCAGACTCCAAACCCGTTAAGCAGAGGCCCAGAAATGGAAAGTCATTATCCAAAGGTCATATTGCTATTAAGTAACAATAAGGAATTGAAACCAGCTCCAGAGCCCCTGATCTTAACCATTATACCACATTGCTTCTTCCAACAAATTCACTCCTTTGCCTGGGGAAAGTGTTGTATGAACAGCATTCTCTTCTCTACTTCAGAATAAGGTAGGTAGTCAAAACAGTGCTGATCTTAGAATCTAGAATACCTGAGTTTGAATCTAGTCTCAAAAACTAGTTGTGTGACCCTGGGCAAGTCAGTTAACCTCTGTTCACCTCAGTTTCCTTAACTGTAAAATGGAGCCATAAATAACACTTTCTTTTCAGGGCTACTGTGAGGATCAAAAGCATGAATATTTCTAAAGTACCCTGTGAACCTTAAAGTTCTATATAGGTGCTATCTATTATTAATTATTATCTATTTTATTAATTTATAATTAATTGTCATCAATACTATTAAAGTTAGGATCCTATTAGAGTAAGAGAAAGCCCCCAGAGTAGACCCCTATTTCCCCTTACACAGAATATGTGCCATATTCATTCCCTGGTTTCATGTCATATGTAACTAAAAGACTTGGACAATCCTGATGAAGAATCTTCTAAGTGGCGACAGGTTAAGAACTGAGAGTACATATAGAAGGGGAGTTCATGGGGTGTCCTGGGAGGACTGGCACCTCTGGCGTGAAGGCTTGCTGGCCTTTGGCATCCACGGCTCCAAGAAGCTGTCACTGATGAAGATTTGTTCCAATGGCCATGGAGTGCTCTGAGCTTGGTCAGACATCAAAGATGCCAAGGTCATTCAGTGCATCCTAGGCCATTGCCATCCGGACTTTTGTCTTGCCACTGGGCTTCACTGACTTTGGAAGAGAGAGTGAGGTTGTTGACTTTGGACAACTTTTCTTCGCTGAAATCCAATTTGTAATTGGGCCAAGACATCACCTCAACACATCATTGATCCTCTTTGAAAAGGAAGGATAAACCGCAACATACATAAGAGTCTTTGGTGAGTAGGGAAAGGGAAATAGTCTTTTCCCCAAATGTCTCTAAGTGAGGAGGCTTGTTGGGAGCTCCTTGGTGAGGGAGGGAGAAGTTATCCTTTTTTCCAATCAGCTACCATATATCCCTCAGTGCATGGTGCCTGTCTCTTCTGCATCTAACCTACCTGTGTCTCAGGTGAATGAATAGCCAAAAAGTCATGTTGGTGAACCTATGGCACGCATACTGGAGGGGGCTACTCCCTTCCTCCTCTCCATGAACACCTGAGGGCATTTCTCCCATCACTGCATCCAGTGGGAGCACTTCCTCTCTCCCATCTGGGCTAAAGTAGGGGGCTCATGTATGACGTGAGGATTGCAGTTTGGGGATTTCATCTCTAAAAGGTTTGCCATCACTGGACTAGGTCATAATGCTGTG
Organism: Monodelphis domestica; assembly: GCF_027887165.1. NCBI lineage: Eukaryota > Metazoa > Chordata > Mammalia > Didelphimorphia > Didelphidae > Monodelphis > Monodelphis domestica. The sequence continues at coordinate 54,317,357 of NC_077235.1, read as the reverse complement.
AGCTTTGAAGGGTCAGAAAAGCCAGATGGCCACTTGGTAACTGCAGTAGGTGGCAGAGACTGCAGAGCTGAGAAGAGGAGTAACTGAGTCTGGGAAGGAGCCAGCCCTGAGCAGCAACTTACCCTATCCACCCTAGCAGTTAAATGATCTACAAGGAACCAGATAAGCTGATAAAGGGAACAACTTGCTCATCTCGAATGCCATTCCCTGAAGCAAATTTGCCCCCACCCACATATCTTTTCTATATGTGTTTGACCTTGGTGCTCCAAGTTTAAGCCCACTCTCCTCAAGGACTACGTAGCTACAGAGGGATGTATGCACCCCAAATTTGAGGGGTATTTTTGTCATTTTTTTCCTGGTTCTATATACTCTCTCTGTAAATTTCCCATTTCTAATCTATATCCACTGGTTAATCAACACTGGCGGTTGCATACCAGACGAGGGCCCAAGAGCAATAATATTAGAAACCACAGTTCCTCAGGGCTAGCACTAGAACCCCAAGGGGAGGAGGAGTTAATTGCCCTCCAGTGACCTGTTCAGGCAGTACATCTTGGAATTGAGGTAGCAGCTTCAAGGGTTTCAATCTTAACTCCCCATACTTTCTAGCTATGTGGCCTTAAAGAAATCCACTAAGCTCATGGGCCTCAGTTTCCTAATGTGTAAAATAAGAGGGTGATACTGGATGGCTTCTGAGGCCTGTAACAACAATAAACCCAGGCTCCTGGGATCTTAGCAGGGAGTAGAAAGATAATTTCCTTTGGAGATTTTTCTTCTCCTCAGAGCGGGGAAGAAGAGGGACTCATCAGGATTCACTAGCCTTCTCACCTCCCTCCACCTTCTCCTGTAATTCACCCCCTCCAGACACCTCAGAATCACTATCATCAACACTGCCTAGCAGCCTGGGGAGAGAGAACAGTTCCCAATCATATCGTGGGGGGAGCTCCACCCCATTCTTCATTACACACAGCCAGACAAGGGGTGGGGGCTGAGCAGCGACCAGGCACAGAAGTTATTTTTCTCCTCTGTCATTTGAGAAAATGCTTGGTAAACAAGACAGAGTTGAGAAGCCTGTTTAAGTCTAGCCAGATTTGGGGTGAGGGCAAGTGGCAGCTTCGGAAAGCCTTTTGAAAATGTCCAGGGGAGCTGGGATGGTGGGGAAATGATTTAATTACATCCATGATGCCTTCCTGGTACACGCTAGCATAGAGATGGCCAGCCTGGAGATTTCTGTGAGCCTGATTGCACAGAAGGAAATCAGGGCCCAATGGGAGCCAATCTCGGATTTCTGGCTAATGGAGGAGCCTGGCTAGTTAGAGTTATGGTTTCAGTATTCATGCCATTGCTTGAGGTGGGCAAGAGGTTTCCGAGATCATCCAATCGATCGCCGAGAGAGAGTTAGAAGGGAGTCATTGCCCCGTTGGACAAAGATTGGAAGGAATCACCCAGGGTCACCGTGCTAGTCACCAAGTCAAGAAGCATTTACGAAGCAATGACTGGGTGCCAGACTCTGCTCAGAGTTGGGAATACAAATACGATTATCCTTTCCACATCACAGGGTTAGTGACGTGGCACCCCCACGATCTGGCAAAGGAGGACAAAATGTTTTGGCCTTCCCTTCACACCGGGCAAGAAGTCTCGTGTTTTACTTTTTGGGGTGTTTATGGCACCTTCTTGTAAAATCTAAGCTAAGCAATTGGTTCCTCTGTCAATATTCTACAGCAGTACACACATATTTTATGCAGTTCTGAGTTTCTAAACTTTTTCTGTGCCATTTGTGGTTTTAGCAAAACTCCCCACAAATGCCCGTTGAATTTCTTATGCTGACCCATGATGTAGCGACTCCATGATGGGAAAAGGCACCATGTGGGAGGGATCCCTGTACGAGTCAAAAGAAACAGTCCCTGCCCTCAAGGAGTTTACATTCTAATGAAAGAAGCCAATATAGAAAAAGAACATTTGAAAAGGAGCAGGAAATGAGGGACAGGAAAGTACCTATGAGGGGGTACAATGAGGAAAGAAGGCTGGAGATTCAGGAGTGTAGCCAGGAGAGGAATAAAAAAGTGGCGCCAGGCTGGCCTGGGCACTTCCCTAAGATGGAGGTCTGGGAGGGAGCTGACCAATGAGAGAAAGGGTTGTAACTGTGGTAAAGGGATCTTCAGTGCTGAGAAGGTTGTTGGGAAAGAAATCCAGAGTGTGGAATGGAACTGGAAGAGCAATGAAGGAGTTAACATGGATGGCCAGTGGTCTTCTTTACTAATGGGGGCAGGGTCCAGCAGGAACTGACCGATCAAATGATGGGTCCCCAGAGGCAGAGGGATCTTTGAAGGTGAGAAGGCTGCACGAGTGGATATGTGACACGCATTAAATCTTAGATCCTCCTGATTCCAACTGAGGTCTGTGATCTTTAGAAAGTATATATTGAAGGGGCAGCTGGGTGGCTCAGTGGTTTGAGAGCCAAGCCTATAGATGGGAGGTCCTGGGTTCCAATCTAGCCTCAGACACTTCCTAGCTGTGTCACCCTGGACAAGTCACTTAACCCCCATTGCCTAGACCTTACCTCTCCTCTGCCTTGGAACCAATATACAGTATTGAGTCCAAGATGGAAGGTAAAAGGTTAAAAATATGTATATATTTACAACAAATATCTCTGCCTGACAGTCTAACACAATGAAATGGTTATTTAAAGCTCTAGTCTGATTTAGTCAATTTGTGCTTACTGTGTGCAACAGCCTACTCTGTGACAGGCAGTATGGGAATGGAGAGATCTCCTGCTTTCTATGTGATACCTTTCCTGGTACCTCCAGCTCCTAGTGTCCTGCCTCTCCCAGATGGCCACATATTTGCTTGGTGTATATAGAGTATATACCTATCTGTGTACACGTCACCTCCCCTGGACCATCGTAGCTGCTGAATAAATGCCAGTCAATCAACAGGTATTTATGAAGCATTTATTATGTATCAAGCATTGGGGATAACAATAACAACAGCAACAGGCATTTTGAAAGTACTTTATATATCTTGACACATTTGATCCTCACAACAACCCCCCAGAGAAAGATGGATGCTATTATTATCCTCGTTTTACATATGAGGAAACAAAGGCACAGAGTGGTTAAGCACCTTGCCTAGTAAGTGACTACGGTTAGATTCCACTGGGTCTTCCCAAGGCCAGGTCCAGCACTCTATCCGCTGTGTCACGGAGCCACCCCTAGAATACAAAGGCAGCTACAGAGTCCCTGAACTCAAAGAAAATGTGTTCCCTGATTAATTGCTCGAATGATTCCTCAGTCACGGAGCTGAACAAGTTGCTTTCCTGGTCAAAAGCTTTGGGTGGCTCCCCATTGCTTCGACCACAGGATCTCCACCTGGGCTCTGTGGTCTTTAAAAAGCAGAGCTTTTAGTAACTCGATGTCAATCGACTTGGTTCCCTTGTAATCTGATCAATGCTATTTTGGGCTTTGAGAAACATTCATCTAAGGAGCCCATGGGCTTCATCAAACTGTCAAAAGTGTCCATGAAGGAAAAAAGGTTCAAAACCACTGCTCTAGTCAAGAAATACAGCTCCTAAGCCTAGCATTGAAGGCCCTCATCCATCTGGCTCCCTTCTCCTTTTCTGGCTTTGTTTCACATGACTCTCCTTCACAAATCCTTCCTAAGTTACAGCCAGGTTGAACTTCTCAATACTGTTCTCCTGTTCTAGATCCAGCCCAGTGGGTCAAGAGCATATGGGAGAGTTAAGTCAGCACCCACAGATACCCTGGAGGCAGCTAATGGCTCAAGGGATAGAGCTCTGGGCCTGCAGTCAGGAAGATCAGAATTCAAATCCAGCTTCAGGCATTTACTAGCTGTGTGACCTTGGGCAAGTCACTTTACCTCGGTTTACATCAATCCACTGGAGAAGGAAATGGCAAATCACCCCAGAATCTTTGCCAAGAAAACATCATGGATAGTAATGGTCATGAGCAACAACGTGGATTCACTGGACCTGAACTGATTGCTCTCTTCCTGGCGTGCCCCCCTCTTTCATACCCCAAATGCAGATGTCCTATCCAAGTTCTCAATAAGAATAATGAAGGCTGTGAAAAAGAGAAGGTGAATGTGGATGTTAATTATGCTTGTTGGAAATTGGCTTGGTGCTGGGCACCGCCCACATAGCTTTCTATTGATAGGAGAAATAAACATGGATCCCGCCCGATGGCATCATCTTTGCATTTGCCTCCTTGTATGATTTTGCCCAAATTACAGCATGCACTGTTTTTACTAATAAGCATCTTATTGTACTTCTAAGGTACAGCAGGCTGGGACTGATCTCTCTCTCTCTCTCTGAAAAATCCCGAGGCCCAGCGGTTGCTAGGAAACAGACAAATATAATTCCTCAAGCTCTTATAACATAAAGATGTAATTATACATTTGCTTTAAGGGGAAAAAAATCCACACAACTTTCCCTCCCCCACCCCTCAGCACTCAAATTGAATTTAACTAATGCAATCCTTCTTGGGTATGCCATAAAGGAAGTTAAACACAAAAGGAGAAAGAACCTTGGCGGATGGGGGCGTCCATGACACCGAATTATTATCTGTCCTCAAGTCAAGAGGAGGGCGGCTAGGATGGAGCAGGGGCTAATTCTCCATTCTGTGAGGCTGAAGAGGCCAGGGATGTTTATATGGGATAAGAGGAGGTGTGCTCATGGAGAGAGGTAGCATGGAGCAGTGGATAAAGAGATGGAGACAGTCTTCTTCTTTCACAGGGTTCCTAGACAGAGCGAAGGAGAAATGCTAGAAGAGCAACATGAATGAATGCCAGTTCCTTGACGTGTCTCTAGGTAGTATGGCTAAGTGGGTAGAGAGGTAGACTTAGAATTAGGAAGTCCTGAGTTCAAGTCCCACCTCTGATACATACTTGCAGCATGAGGCTGGGCAGGTCACTGCCTTTCTCAGGGGCCCAAGGCAGCCCTCTAAGAATAACCCTCTGAAGGGCAAGTAAGGACCTGCTTTGCTCAAAAATACTTTCCTCACCTGGGCACTCTCTATGCTATTGAAATCCCAGCTCGAGAGCAGAAAGGAAAAAAATAAGTGGTAGGATCAAAGTCTTCATATACCTGAAGGACTGGGGTTCAAACACAGAAGAATTAAACTGGCTCCACCTGGCCACAAAGGACAGAACTAAGTGCAGTTTTTCAGGGAGAAATCAAAGAGGGGAGACGAGAATCAAAAGCCAATCTCGGTTCAATTTTGTTTTGTCCAGACCAGTGATTTTGGCTGTATGAAGAAATCCCAGGGTAGAAAATCCCTCCACTCATCTACATAGGCAGCTCACTGGTACCTTATATTCATGGAGGGTTGCCAGGGTCATGTAGCACCTACGCTGTGTGTAATTGGAAATCTGTTACCCTAAAAACTCTATTTCCCAGGAGCCCACTGACTTCCTGTTGTTACGTGGTGACATAGACAGGCAGAGTATTGGGTAGTATATTGGGTAGAGTTACTGGTCTTAGCCTGTAGCAACTACGGTGGAGTGGGCTTTTTGAACAGGTGACTTAGCCATGGGCACGTGGTTTTATTTTGTTACCTTTTTATTCCTTTGTTTCTAATGATCATTAGTAAATCTCTTAAAATAGAATATTTTAATTATTGTACATTCATTTTAATTTTTACAGCTGTAAGAGGCAAAACTTGAACCCCTGTCTGCCTGATGCAGAGGCTAGTTCTTTTTTCTATGCCATGATATCTCTGGGCAGCTGATAGTAGTGGGCTTTATGGTTTAAAAGATGCTTTCTTGACATTTGATTGGGTTTTCACAACAATCTGGGTAGACATGGAGCCCAGATATTGTTGGAAATTATTCCTCACTTGTGGTTCCATGACTCTGAAGTCAGAGGGCTTGAGTTCAAAATCCTCTTCTGACACTTAGGACTGGTGTGACCTTGAACAAGGAGCTTCACCCCTGTGGGTCTGTTTCCTTCTTTATCAAACGAGAGAACAGCAGAGTAGATGAAATGGAAGGTTCCCTCATACATCTGGGATCTATGTAATAGAGGAGAAAGACTGAGGCATGGAAGGGTTAAGAAGATTCCTGAAACTCACATAGCTGATAGATGGCAACAGCAGGATTTGAATACAGGCCTTCAGGCTCCAGATATAATGATTTTCCACTTCCCTGGGAGTGATCAGGTGGGTCCTTGCTGAGAACACTGTAGAGAGGTAGGAGCTAGACTAACTGACCTCTAAGGGCTCTGCCAGCTCTGAGATGCTCAGATCCATCCTTCACAATAACAGAAACTCTCTTCAGCCAAATGCATCCTGCAGTTCCTGCCTTCGATAAATGAGTGTTTATCTCCTCTTCCAAAATTAGCAACAAGGAGCTTGTAAAGGTGAGTTGTAAAATGGACTCCTGATAGATTTCTCAGATTTGTGGTTCAGGTTTCATTATTGTGCCTACTGATGGTCTGGGGTCAAGAGAAGCTCTTCCTGTGTAATTAATCTCCCAGTGTTCATAAATATATGTAAAGGGACTGTGCTTCCATTACAGGATAAGCAGATAGCCATCAATGGGCATGGTCTGTGATTTTAGGGAAGGGAAGGGGAGGGGAGGATGGAAGGATGGAAACAGAAATGAAGGAAAGAATCAAGGAAGGAAGGAGAAATGGAAGGAAGACAGAAAAGATCCCGGAATCCTACACTTAACTCCTGACTCCATCACTACTAGTTATCTGTATTAACTTGCACCAGTTATTTTCCCTCAATGGGCCTGTTTCCCCTTATGTCAAACGAGGGCAAGGCTTATGACAAAGAATGCTACACATCTCCAGAGAAAGCAATGAATGCAGGTCAACGCATACTGTTTTTAACTCTGACTTCTGGTTCTAATTGTGAGTTTGGGGGTTATTTGAGTATTCTATCACAATGACCAATATGGAAATATGTTTTGCATCATCATACATGTAAAATGAGGGCAAAATTATCTCTAACATCATTCTTGGCTCTAATTTAATATATTATCTGTTCCAGCCTTTCTCCTTGAAAAGCAATGCTTTTTGGTAGCAAGAATGCTGAACCTGAATTCATATCATGTCTCTGGAACTTATGTTTAATGATAGGCAAGTCTGAACCTATTTTCCCATCCATAAAATAAGGATGAGAGGCAACATCAAAGTTCTGGCTAGAGAGCTGACCGCTGAGCCAGGAAGACCTGAGTTCAATTATTGTCTCAGACACCTACTTGCTATGTGACCCTGGGCAAGTCACTAAACTTCTCAATATTTTGAGTCACTCTCCAAGAGTCTCATTTGAAGAGAAGGGGCCAATCTGCATTGGTAGAGCGAGTTTCCTTATCAGGAGTTGACCATTCCAATGAAACCACCAGAACATACCAAAGTCCTTAAATCACCAGTTATCAAGAGTGTCTCCAGGCACATGGCTTAGCTACAAGCATCCCCTGGGTGAGTAGCGCTCCACATGTGGTCCTGTACGTATGAGGTCTTTTCATTGGTTGTACATAAAGCTGTAGGAGAAGGTACCCTATGGTCATGGGGAAAATGTTCTATTGCTATTTTTCTCCGTACCTTTGTCTCAAAATGTGACCTCTCATTAACTACTAAAACTAAGCACATTGGTGGAGCCTCGTGCACTACGGTTTTTGAGTGAATGTAGACGTGGAGTATCTTACCAAAATAGTTTTCTTAGAGCCCCATATTTGAGAGAGAAATACCCCGAGAACTACCTGAGTCTCAGCTAATATTATAATGTCTAAGCCTGACAGACTATGCTTAATGATTATCATTTTCTCTTTTCCATTTCCTTTTTCCCTAAAATCCAGATACTAGCCCTTCTATAGTTTTCTAATATTTGTGGTAAACTGGCTATTGTTACCAACATCAACTTAGATTTCCATAGCACTTTCAAGTTTACAAAGTGCTTACTTGATAACAACCCTGTGGGCAATGTGCTAAAAATACCATCCTCATTTTTACAGAGAAGGAAACTGAGGTTTGTAGCAGTGAAATCTGTCCAGGATTACACAGCTAATGAGTCTCAAAGGCAAAGTCACAGGATAATAGAATCAGAGTTAAAAGATGATGTGGTGAAACAGCCTAAGAAAACTCCTTTCCTTGAGACAAGAAGGCATAATACAGAGAGAGCCAATCTATGATTATCATCGTCATCATTATTTCACTCTCTCCTGTATTCTAAAGTCATAACTGGCAAAGAAACTCCACTGAATCCCTTAGCAAACACCTGCCACTTTCTCCAAGGTGTAAATAAGAACAATGAAGACAACCTAATGTTCTCTTCTTAGTGAGATGGTTTATGGGATGGGTCCCTTATGGCTTATGTGAGTGTCTAAATGTGAGAAAGATCAAATGAGCCTGATATTGAAAACAGCCCATCCAGACCTCCCAGGAAAAGAGCTTCCTACCAAGAGTACAGAACAAAATAGTTCTCCCTGGGAAAAGCAGCAGATGTATAACCAGAAAGCAGACCAAGGTAATCAAATGTTTCACCCTTGGGAGCAAACACCCAAGAGCCTTGCCTGAATCTTAAAGGGTCTGTAGTGAAAGTTCTATAACAGTATTACTAATAAGGGTGGAAATTATGGGAATGATGGATGATTTCAATTAAATTACAAGTGATATGCCAGGTACTGGCTAGGAATGACAAATACAATAACAAGAAAGAGACAATCCTTGCCTCCAAGGAGCTTACATTCTGGGGTGAAGGTGGGATGAGGTGGGAAGGAAAGGGGGGATACAACCCACAAAAAGGCTGTTGTGAAGCAAGCACTTTGAAAACCATAAAGGCTGGAGAAATCTGAGGTGGCTTTTAATAATAGCTATTTCACCATAAAATTAGAAGACTAGAGATTGGCAATAAGTAAATAATTCTTGCAAAGTGATTTCAAGAGAAAGAGAAGGCTAATAACTGGAGAGATCAGAAAAAGCCTCATGGAAGAGGTGAGACCTGAGTTGGGCTTGATAGGAAGATAGAAATTCTATGATGATGATGATCAATCACCAAGCATTAAATTCCACTGTATGTACTTATTTTGAAATAAAAATCTTGATTGCTATCTTTTGCATGCATGCAGGCAGGCAGGCAGGCAGGCAGGAAGGAAGGAAGGAAGGAAGGAAGGCAGGAAGGAAGGAAGGAAGGCAGGAAGGAAGGAAGGAAAGAAGGAAGGAAGGAAAGAAGGAAGGAAGGCAGGAAGGAAGGAAAGAAGGAAGGAAGGAAAGGAAGGAAGGAAGGAAGGAAGGAAGGAAGGAAGGAAGGAAGGAAGGAAGGAAGGAAGGAAGGAAGGAAGGAAGGAAGGAAGGAAGGAAGGAAGGAAAGGAGGAAGGAAGGAAAGAAGGAAGGAAGGAAGGAAGGAAGGAAGGAAGGAAGGAAGAAAAGAGGGGGGGCAGGGAGTGAACAAGAATTTAAGTTTTTATTGTGTGCTAGGCACTGTGCTAAGGCATTGAGCATACAAACCCAAGCAAAAAGCAAATCCCTGCACTCCGACTTTATAATCTAATGAGGGAGAATAACACAAAAAATGGAGCTGAAAAGAGATGGGAGCAGATAAAGGTGCCCATATTGGGGGCATTCTTTAGAAGTCCAGAAGTGAGGAAAAGGGCCAAGAAGGGAATGCTGACAGGATCACAAAATGGTGGCCTTAGGAGGAACTCGCCAATGGGAAAAAGAAGATGGGACTTGCAGATGGACATTCCAATATAAGAAGGACAAAGGAGGTTGGATGTTCCAGAGAGAGGGGTCCCAGGCACTGAGAGTAGTTCCAGAATGCAACAGCAGTAGAAGCATGGTTTTAAAATCCAGAAGTCCTAAAATCCCCATAATCTGTTTTCTCTACTCCCTCCAAGAGAGCCAAACCCTTAAAATAAAGAAAAAATGAAAGAGGAAAATCAATATAACCAAGAGAGCAAAAAAAAGACATTATATATACATGTATGCGCACACACACTATTCCACCCCCAATGTCACACATCTCTGCAAAGAAACAGGGAGTAAGAGATGTGTCTTCTCATAACAATTCTTTGTAGCCAAGCTAGGCCAGCATTCAGTTTCAATTGTTTTGTGGTTCTTTCCTTTTTGACTGTAATAGTAAATGTGTAGATTGTTTTCCTGGTTCTGTTTACTTCATTATGTCTCAGATCATATCAGTTTTTTCATGCTTTTCTCTATTCATCATATTTTTCATTTCCCAGTAATATTCCATCACATTCAAGTAGTACAATTTGTTTAACCCTTCCTTCCCTGGCCAACGGGTACTTCGGGTTCCAAATCTTTGCTCCCACAAAAAGCATTGCTTTTAAGATTTTGGTCCATGTGGAGGTGTTGCTTTTTCTCCCTTATTTCCTTGGGGTATATCCCTAGCAGTGGAATCTCTTTATCAAAGTACATGAACACCTTAGTGAGTTCATCTGCATCATTCCAAATAGCTTAGCAGAATGGTTGGACCACTTCACAGCTCCACCAGCCATGCATGAGTGTGTCCATTTCCCCCAAATCCCTGCAACACTGCTTATTCTTATCCTTTCTCATCTTGACCAAGTTGCATAGCTTGAGGCAAAATTCCATAGTTATTGTGATTTATGTTTCTTCTATCATTCGTGATTGGAATTATTTTTATATAATTATTAACAATTCATAATTCTTCTGAGAATTGTTTGTGCCTATCCTTTGATCTCTAATGTATTGGTAATGTATGTGTACATGCATGCATATAATGCATGTATGTGTGTATATATACTATATACACACACAAAGTAATTAGGGCAGGGAGGAGCACTCTTAGCCAAGGGATCAAGAAAAATATTTGGTAGGGATGCAAGCTGGGCTTTGAGGGAAATTCAAGCTTCTAAAAGGCAGAGATGAAGAGGTGCATTCCAAGCACGGGGGACAGCCTGTACAAAGGCACAGATGTAGTATATCGAGTGTCGTAGGGAAGAAATAGTAAGAAGCCCCATTTGGCTGGATCAGAGTGTGTGAAAGTAGAAGAATCCCATGTCAAGAAAAAGAATCTGGGAGCAAATCTGCAGAACAAATTGATTTTGTTATGATAGTAAGCAAGTATCTAAAGCCAATTTGCTCAGAAGATTTGCTCCCAGATGTTTTTCTTTACAAAAGGAATCATGTATGTTAAGGCTAGAAAGGGAAGTCAGAGCCAGGTTGTGAAGGACTTTAAATGCCCAGCAGAGAAGTGTGCATTTGATCCTTGGGATAATAGGGAACCAATGCAGTTCATTGAGCAGGCAAAACATGTGGTCTTACCTGAGCTTTCTGAAAATCACTTTGGCTACTGAGGAGAGGAGGCATTGGAGTGGGGAGAAACTTGAGGCAGGGAGACAGAGGAAGAAGCTACTGTAATCACTCTGGCAGCAGGAGAAAGGCATAAGAGATGGTATGAGGCTCAATTAATGCCAACAGCTCCTATTTCTGGAATGCTTTAGAATTTACACAATACTTTCTGCAGGAAACCTTTGTGAGTTATGGAGGATAGGCATTGTGACAGATGAGGAAACTGAGGCCTGAAATGATTTGCCCACTGTCCAAAAGGAATCAGCCCAAAACAGTAGAGAGGATCCTAGGCTAGGAGTCAGAAGAGCTAGAACTATAAGTTCTAGCCTTTCTACTGCCTTCCTCTGGGACTATGTAAAATAAAGAGGAAAGGAGAAGAGACACCAAGTAAACAATTATTATGCACCTATTATACGTCAAGCACTGTGCTAAGTGGGAAGAAAAACAAAAGACAGTGTCTGATCTTATGGAGCTCCCTGGAGGAGACACCAAGTAAACATCTATATACAAAAAAGAAACACACAGGATAAATGGGGAGTTCATCTCAAAACAAAGGCACTGACATCAAGGAGGACTAGAAAGGTGAGACTTGTATAAGGTGGGACTTTGGCTGCAGCTTAAGGGAAACCAAGAGCCAGCAGTGAAGAGAGGAAGCCAGTGCAAATGCCAAGAGTTGGGAGATGTAGTGACATGGTTGCCAGTCAATAAGGAGCCATGGTATTGAAGAGTACATGCAGGAGAATAAAGTCTAAGACGACTAGAAATGTCGAAAGAGACCAAATTTGGAAAGGCTTTAAAAGCTAAACAGGGGGGTTTCTATTTGACCCTGGAGGGAACAGTCACTGGAGTTTATTGGATAGGAGTAGGGAATGACCTGATCAGAACTATGCTTTGAAGATCAATTTGCCTGCTGATCAGAGTAGAGAGAAATTTGAGTCAGAGAGATCAACTTGTAGGATATTTTAATAGTCTAGGCATGATGTGATGATGACCTGAACTAGGGTGGGAGACATGTCAGATAAGAGAAGGGGGGAGCGTATGAGAGAAGTATATGGCCTTGGCAGCAGGCTGCATATGGGGGGTGGCAATAAAGAGTTGAGGAGGCCACTTACAATGAGATTCTGGATGACTAGGAGGTATCCTTAATAGGAAAAGGGAAATTAGCCAGAAGAAAGAGCTCAAGGGAAGAAATAATGATTTTAATTTTGGACATGATAAGGTAAAGATGACATATAGTTGAGATGTCTAATAGACAGGTAGAAATCTAAGACTGGAAGTCAGGAGAGAAGTTACAATTGGGCAAGTTGGTTGGAGACTCATTGGCATTGAGATGGGAGCTAATGAGATCACCAAGAGAAGGAGCAGAAAGAGAAGAGAGAAGAGGACCCTGGATAGAGCCTTGGGGGATATCTATGTTTAGGAGGCAGGATCTCGATGAATATCCAGCAAAGGAGATAGAGAGGGAGAGGTCAGCTAGGTAGGAGGAGAACCATGAGAGAGAAATGTCCTGGATACCTAGAAAGTAAAGGGTCCCAGAAAGCAGAGCGTAATCAACTGTCAAAGGCTACAGATAGAACAAGAAGGGTGAGGACTGAGAAATGGTTATTGGACAAAAAGGCTGCCAAAATGATCTCTGAAGTCCCTTGCAACTCCACCAATCTGTGAATGGCAAATTGCCGGTATATGGCAGAGCCCAGTGGAGCTTGTATCTTTTGACTTCATAGCTCAGCACTTTCTCTCACATCAGGCTGCTTCTAATTAGGACCTTGTGTATCCACCTTTGGGCTAGATAGAGGAAGGGTGTCACATCTACTTGCTTGTTTCAAAGGGGGGGGGGTGCCACAGTCTAGCAATTCACCATGATGTTTTTCCTATAGGCCTCAGAGCAGCTAATCAATAAGGCTGGACGCTAGTCCCAGGCCCCAGCAGTGATTGGATGTCTGTATCAGCCCAGCCATTCAATCACAGCTGCCCCATCTAATCCATTTCCAGCTTATGGCCCACAGTCAGAGAAATCTCTTCCTCAGAATCATTCATCATTCTTAACATTTGCCCAAATCCCAGATGATTGCCCAGAGGGGTGGGGAGATGGGGGGAATGGCCTCCCCATGTGCCCTTTGCTGGCTCAGCACATCAGATTCCCTCATGCTCCTGAAAGGCTACACACACCATGTTTTATTCTGCACTGTGTTTATGGGAAACCATTGTGGCCCGATGAGGGGCTATCCTTGAAATGGCCCTGAATGAATGGAATTGTCGTCCTTCTTCCTGGTCCGTATCCTTATTATTGCCAAGGCTGCCACCATTCCCCAGTGACCCAGGCTTGAAAATTTGGTGTCATCTCATGCTGGACTTGGAGTCAGGATGATGCAAATGTGAATCCTGATCCAGTAACCATGCTGGCTGTGTGACTTTTAGCAAGATGCTTAATCCTTTTAAGCTTCTGTTTCCTCATCTGTAAAATGAGGACAATAGCACCTACCTCCCCAGGGTTGCTATAAGGAAAACATGTGGAAAGTGCTTTTCAGACCTTAAATAAAGCTCTAGAAAAATTCTGGCTTATACTAGCTTCCCAGCAGGTAGTTAGCACCCCACAGTTAAAAATGGTGATCCTTGGACTAAGCGGGTCAAGTGTGCTAGATATGGTGGCAGGTAACTCGAATTCAAATCTTGGTTCTACCATTGACTGGCTGTGTGATCTTAGGCTTCAGTTTCTTTCCAGTAAAATGAGGAGGTTGGAGTTGATGGCCTCTGAGGTGCCTTCCAACTCTAGATCTATGATATTATGATCCATGATCCTAAGTGTGACCTGGTACAAGCCTTCTACACTTCTCCTCCATTTACCTTAGTTTCTTGCTCTGTAAAATGAGGAGTTGGACTGGATGGCCTCTTGGTTCATTTCCAGTTCTAAATCAACAATGTTATCTGGGATTCTCTGACTATGATCTTGTAGCCTAACCTGACCAGAAAATAGAGGCAAAGGGTCAAACCAACCCATTCAGAAAAGGAAGAACCTTGGTGGGGCCAGAGCTCGCCGAGTCAGCGTCCACTCTGGCTTTCTCTCTGTTCCACAGCAGGAACCCAAGGTTGTTGTTGCTATTGTTTCTACCCATTTTACCAATGAGGAAACTGAAGCTGAAAAGGATTAAAAATTGATACAGTTAGCAAGTTACTGTGGCAGGATCCAAACACAGATCTTACTAAGACAAAGTCCAGCATTGGATGACACCAAATCTTTCAACCTGGGAGGATGATGGTGCCTTTGACAATAACAAGGAACTGTATTTAATAGGAGTGGAACAGAGGGAAAAGAACATGAGTTATATTTTGGACATGTTGAGTTTGAGATGCCATGGGCACATTCAGCTGGAAAGGCCTAGGCATTTGGAGATGTGTTCCTGGAGTTCAGGGGGAAAGGCTAGAGTTAGATAAATAGATTAGGAATCATCAGCACAGGGATGAGAGCTGAACCCACAGGAACAGATGAGCTTACTAGTGTGAAGGGATAGGAGAGAAGAGGGTTCAGGACAGAGCTTTGGAGGACACTCACAGTTAGTGGGCATGATGTGGCTGGAGATATAGCAAAGGACGTTGGAATGGGGCATGGATAGGAGCAGACAGCGGTCGTGTGCCTTCTCTGATGTCAGGCTTCCCTGGATTCTCCCCTCCTGTCTTCCGCCCCTGTTCCCCTGTTCTCCCCTCCCCAAAATTGTCCTTACTTTGAATATGTTTTGTTTTCTCCCAGTAAAATGTAAGCTCTTTGAGGGCAGGGAAGGTCTTTTTCATTTCTGTTTGTACCCATATCACCTTGCCTAGTTCCTGGCATATAGCTGGTTCTTAACGTTTATTTTAAATATTTTAAATATAAATGAATTATATGTAGTTTAAAAATAAATGAATTTGGGGGAGTTGTTTTCTGCCTAGGGCCTAGCATACAGTAGGCATGCAATAAACTTTTTTGAATGGAAACTTTATCACCAGGGAATAGTCATAGCTGGGACAGTGACCTCTCCAATGCTCCGATTCTGTCCCCCAAAACCTGCCAACTGGAATACGTGTGCCCATTGAACAAAGTTTTTATCCAGTCTCTGTCTATTCAAGAAACCAATTTGCAAAGCATGGCTACCCTCTGAAACCCACATCATAGAATATCCTCGAAATCTAGTGGGGCAAGATTGCTCTGCTCCTCTGAGAGGGGTAGGACTTCAGTTTTGCCCAAGAGCATGGAATGGAATAAGGGGAAAGCAGGAAACTAAATGTGTTGCTGTTGATTGACAAAAGACTAACTGCCTAACAGTGGGCCTCGTATAATGGCGGTTCAATAAACACTGCTGGCTGAATCTTGCCTAAAGACGTAATCAGCATGATGGCTAGGAGAATAGGAAAGCTAGATAATATGGAGCGGGTCAGAGAAATTTCATGGAACGGGCCCAGTACTATTTACAGTATCAAACAATGGGTTAGAACTCTTCAGTTCTAGTCTCCTGTGCCTCTGAGCTCCTTCGATGACTAACCATTTGGGTGATTCCATTCTATGAATGACTTATTCACCACATGCCTACATCCTTCTCAAGTCCTGGTCCAAGCTCAACAGCTATGATCACTATTAAGGCAACAACGGCACTTTTGTCATGGTAACTGAAAACTGCCACATAACAAAGGCAAGATCATTCCTCCAACAATGGCTATCCTTATTGGCTCTAGTAAAGAAATGTCCTATTTCTCAGTTCCCTAAATGAAAAAGTCTTGCTGCATAAAGGTGGTGGGAGCATTTCTCCCAGGCTGCCACTCCCCTCACCTCCACCAAGAAGTTGGGCAGTAACTGCTGAGAACCTGAGGACCCCAGTTGATCCCCTCAAAGCCCGGTGGGTGTGTCTGCTCCTGCCTCTGCTGATCCTTGTTTTGCTCCTTCATAACAGGGCACTTTCTTGACACCATCTCTCCGCTGTCCTCTTTTTCATTTCCCATCAACAATTTCATTCGCCATTATCCTCTTTTATGAGAAATTCCTTTTAAGAGAGGCTGGCCTATAATCACCTTCCTATTTCTTTGCCTCCTTTCTGTCTTGAGAAATGCCTACTATCAATTCACCCTCATTTCTTTCTGCTTTTTTTGGCCAATTCTCACATCTGTTTATTGTCTGTGCTTTTGCCCCTTCTCTCCTGGACGATATTTCCCTTTGCCCCTCACTCAATCTGGTCTTCATTTATTTCATGGACCTCAAGAAGCCCTTGACCCTGCAGATGAATGATACCAGGCAGTTTGTTCCCTTTTCATTTCTTTAAAAACATAAATAATACTGAAAGTTGATATGAAACATTTTAGGAGATGTCTACCACAATTCTAAGTCCTTGTCTGATGTCTCAGCATGACAAAGGGTTGACTTGGGGCTCTGAAAGTTTATGCCAACAGGGCACAAGTTCTGGCAGGTTCTACTAAGAGTGAAAAGCTTTGGAGACAGGACTGGTTCAGCAAAACTTAATGTGTCTGCCACTGGAGGACCAACATTCAATAGTTCAGAGTGTCTCAACATCAGAAGCTTACCCACCCAAGGTTGGTTACTAAAGATACTTTGGGCCCCAGCCACTCATAAAGAAATCTACTAAGGGGTAGAGATCTATATCAGCTAAGAGAATACTCATAAGATCCTCAAGGGAAAAATATCACTTTTTTTAAAGATAATTGACTCCTCGCACATTAAGCCTTGGAGGGAACAGAACCTAGAAAGGAAGGAGACTAACTAGATTCAAACATAACTCTTTTTAACCTTTCACTTGCTTTTTAGCCATCACTTGGAACCTGAAAGCCCCCCCCCAAAAAAAACTGGAGATGGGGCACACTTAACATAGACACACAAAAGCACTAACCATTAGACTCCTACCCAAAGTGGGATTTATTTTGCAGCCTTCTCTCTATAGCATTGCCACCACCACATACATACAGGATCTTCCTTTTCCCATGAAGACTACAAAGGGATCAGAATCATGCTAGTCGGACAGCTCCATCTCACCAAAGCTTTCTCATCAGAGCTCCTCAAGTGGCAATACTATGAGGGATCAGAACCACACCAGTTGGACAGCTCCACCTTGCCAGCATTTTCTCATCAGAGCTCCTCAAGTGGCAATACCGTTTCAGTGGGCTTTGGTAACAAAAGTATCAGAGCCTACAACTGTTCTTTCTTTCGAAAACTGCCCAATCCAGCCTACCACTGAGTCATTGTTGACCACACCCAAAGGGGTGAAGTTACTAGAAGTTACAAAATGAGGGTGTACATACAGTCTCATCTTCTAGAAGGTAGACCACAAGAAGCATAAAATTGCAGTCAGAGGGGGCATCAATGGTCATCCAGTTCAACTCATGTCTACAAAATAATTTCTTCTACAATGTACTCAACAAGTAGTCATCTACCCTCTGCTAGAACACCTCCAGACCTCCAGTGAGGGGGAACCCACAACCTCTTAAAAAAGCAGCCCATCCCACTTTTAGACAGCTTCCATTGTTAGACCACCAAGCCTACACATGTCTCTTTGAAAAATTCAACCCTAACTCTTAGCTCTGAATCTGAATGAACAGAACCATAACTTCTGGGTATGTCAAGTAAGTTGCTCTGTCATGGCTGACTCTTCTCCAGTCTAAACACCTCCAGTTCCTTCAACTGCTCGCCTAGTGATGTGGATTCAAACCCCTTTAACAAATTGGTTGTCTCATGTAAAATCTATATCAGATTGCTTACCATCTCAAAGATGGAGGAGGGGAGGGAATGAGGGAAAGAATTCAGGACTCAATTTTTTTAAGAATTTTAAAATTGTTTTTACATGTACTTTGGGGGAAAATAAAATGTTATCAAATTAAATTTTAAAAAAATATTGATTTTCTTCCCCCAGTCGTGCTTCAGTGTCCCTTCTGATCAATGTTCTTTCTGAAATATAATGCCCAGAATAGAACACGATAATCCCAATGTGCTATGAGCAAAGCAAACTATGGAGGGACTATATCATTTCCCTTATTCCTGGATGTAATGCCTCCCTTAAAGCTACCTAAAATGCCATTAGCTTTCCTGGATGCAATAACACACTGTTGACTCCCATCGCATGTGTAAGTAAGACCCTTGCATCTTCTTCAGGTGAATTACTGTCTACATCTGACACCATTTTGTACTTAGGAAATTGATTTTTTGAACCCACAAAATCACAAAATCTTAAGAGTTTGGAAGTTATCAAAGGAGCAGCCATCTATCTACTCCAATACAAAAGTATAAGATTTGACATTTATAGTTATTACATTTCATATTGGGAGGCAACAGTGCATTATGGGCAGCTAGGTGGCACAGTGGATAGAGAGTCAGGCCTAAAGTCAGGGTAATTCATCTTCTTGTGTTCAAATCTTGCCTCAGAAATTTACTAACAAGTCCTTTCACCCTGCTTGCCTCAGTTTCCTCATATGTAAAATGAGCTGAGGGGGCATCTCATTAAACTTGGCCCAATATTAATTCCTAATCAGAGCTCTAGAGCTAGATGGAACATTCAAAGTCATCTTGTCTGGGCTTTTCTTTTTTTTTAATTTTTTAAAAATCTCTTTTTCTAGGTGGCTAGGCAAACAGAGTTAAGTGACTTGTCCAGGGTCACACAGTTATGAAGTGTCTGAGGACAAACTTGAACCTAGGACCTTGCAACTGCAGGCCTGGTGCTCTATCCACTGGGCTACCTTGCTGCCCTGATTTTTTTCTTTCTTTTAAATGACAATTTTAGTACTCTCCATATGTCTTAAGCAAAAAAAAAAGATTTTAAAATAGAATTGTGTACATTTTAAATTCTGCTTAAATGTAATGTATTATTATTTTTCAATACATATCCACATTCATTCTCAGTAACACTAATATCATTAGGAACCCCATCCCACTAAGGCAGGACACTGATTTTTTTAAACCCTCACCTTCCATCTTGGAATCAACACTATGTATTGGTTCCAAGGCAGAAGAGTAGTAAGGACTAGGCAATGGGGGTTAAGTGACTTGCCCAGGGTCACACAGCTGGGAAGTATGTGAGGGAAGATTTGAACCCAGGACCTCCCATCTCTAGGCCTGGCTCTCTATCCACTGAGCTACCCAGCTGCCCCCTGATTTTTTTTAATAGCAAGATGACACTGTGTATATTCACCATTCTCTTTTGGAAGTGTGGCTAAGTGGATATGGCCCCAAAATTCTAACCTGGTGAGATCTTTTTGAATTCCTATACTTCATCCAGTGATAAAGTCACATATCAGGCACTTAATAAATACATGCCTTCTGTTCCTCCCAGCTTGATATACAGCTTAGTGATGCAGTAAATGGGGTATTGTGCCAAGTCAGGAAGTCTGAGTTCAAATTTAGCCACAGACACTTCCTAACTGAATCACCCCAACCAAGTTTGCCTCAGTTTCCTCATCTGTAAAATTCTTCCTAGCTCTGTGACCCTGGGCAAATCATTTCTACCTGTTTGCCTAGCCCTTACTACTCTTCTGCCTTAGAACTGATACTTAGTATTGATTCTAAGACAAGTTATTTTTTATTTTAAGAAGAGGATTATTTTGGCAGCTGCATGTGAAATGGAGAGGATGGTGATGATGATGATGATGATGATGAAGAATGTTTAGATAGTGCCTGTGTACCAAACACCATGCTAAATGCTTCCCAATGATGACTGTACTGAAGGCACGGAGGCCTTCAGAGAGAAGGCTATGCCAATAACACAGAAGAGAAGAGAGTGAGGAAGGCATTCTAGTGTTTGCCTTTGACTCCCCTAGCTCAATGCCTGGCACACAGTAGGTGTTTTCCAAATGCTTGTTCATTTTGCCGGATCCCCTTATGCGATCAGGTGGTTTCCTCATCTCAAAAATAAAGGGATCCTAGAGCAGTAGAGAGGTGGGGGACTACTAGAGAAGAAAGGTCTACACGTTGTCATTTGAAGCCACTGCATTGGGTCTCTTTGCTTCTTGGTTTTTCTTTATTACAAGAGGGGCTTCAGTTGGGTGGAGAGGAGGGGCATTTTCACAGAAAAGATCGTGACGTCCAAACAAAATGCATCGATAACATACACCTAACCCCCAATATCCAGCAGAGGACAGACTAGAACCCAGGCACTGGATGCACTCGGATGACCCCTTCCAGGTCTTCATCTATGACAGTATGACTGACAGGAGTTAGAGGAGGGGAGGCCAGGAAGGGAATGCGAGACTATGGAAATAAAGCCTGTCTACAGGGCCAAAAGAAGAGCCCTTTAGTCTCAGAGAGGGAGCAGAGCCAAGAAATCATCTGGAAAAGAAAGTGATTACCCAGAGCAGATGCAGAGAGGCACTCAATCATTTCTACCTAATGTCAAAGTTAAATATTTCTCCAGCTGTGCTGCCCACTGGGGGCACAGCAGAGAAGGTCGGCATGCGTGACTGAGAGCTGCAGGAGGCAGCACCATCTCCAGCAGCCATTTGTTTGTCCAGGTGCTCTTGGGCTTGCCTCCCAGACAGATGTTGGTGGATATCTCTACTGGGGACTAGAGGGCTGCTTCACTCCATCACATTCATTTTCCCCCCAAGATCATTACGGAGATAGAGATAGAGACAAGACCTGTTGTACAGGGAAGTCCCAAACAAGCAAATTCCTCCTTCCAATGCAGTTCAGCTCTTTCTTCAACTCTGAGTCTTCAAGAGCTGCTTCGTACCTTGGGAAGCTAAATGACTTGACCAAGGCTATACACATCCAAGATATGTCAGAGGTAGCACCTGACCAGATCTTCCTGGCTCCAAAGCTAGGCATCTATCCATTATGCCACCCTGTCTTTTTTAGTATTAGCAAAAATATAAGAAATTATTCTACAAATAATAATCGTTGACATTTCCATAATACTTTTAAGACTCACAAAACACTTCATGCATGTTATTTCTCTTCATCCTATGTGGTAAATGCAGTGAGTATTGTTGCCCACATTTCATACATACCAGAACAGCTAAGTGGCACAATTGGTCCTGGAGTCAGCAGGAAGACTTATCTTCCTGAGTTCAAATCTGGCCTTGGACATTTACTAGTTGTATGACCCTGGACAAGTTACTTAACCGTATTGGCCTCAGTTTTCTCATCTGTAAAATGAGCCGGAAAAGGAAATGGCAAACCATTCAAGTATCTTTGTCAAGAAACCCCAAATAGGGACAAGGAAGAGTCAGACCCAACTGGAAATGGCTGAATGAGTACAATGGTACACATTAATTAACTTGGTGATCTGACGACTCAACTCTCACTGGTAGTAAGTGCCAGAGGCAATAGTCAAATCCTGGCTATAAGTCCCTCGCAGAATATAAAATAAAAATAATCGTCTTGCTCAAACTGCCCTCCCTCGCTTTGGAGATGAGGAAATTGATGCCCAGGAAAGGGAAGGAAGTTACCGAAAGTTCCACGTTGGATACTAGTTCTGAAGCTGCAATGGACTTCGGTGGCTATGTAGTCCAAGTTACATTTTGTTTTCTTGGACAAGGAAACTCTAGATCAGAGCAGGGGAGGAAGCCGCCTCCTGGAGTACCAAGTGCCATAGATAGGATTTAAATCACTCCAAATCCATCATCCCCAATGGCTAGCTGTAGCAAATAGCAGTGGGAGCTGCAAGGGTAGATTCAAACTCAATAGCCTCAGTTGCTGTTCCTTAGAGGAGAATGCCAAGGGGCACAGGGTGAGGGAAAAGATAGACACCCCTCAGCTTCAAAGGCAGACTGAAGCCAGAGGGGTTGGAGTTATTTTGAAATCTGTCCTGGTCAGCCAGACCATCCTTGACTAAAGGCTATTCTCCCCAGGCACGGCCCCTTGGACAGTGTGTGAAATTTAAAGTCAATCACAGACGGGAGCCAGCCTTCCATACAGAAAGGCTTTGCCTGCTTAAAATGTGCATTTTATCCATTTGTCCCTCAGATCTATAAGAAATTATGGACCAACTGCCGAGCAAAATGATTTCTTGGAAGAGCTGGGTTTCCCATTGTGTCGAGGTAATAGAAAGGATATTACCACTATGCTAAACCTTCCTCCAGTTGACTTGCTGTGAATTGCTGGAGTAAAGGCAAGGAAAATCATTATTAGAACTCGCTTCTCCTCAAAACAAGTTGTTTTAAATAAAGTTTACATTAATCAGCAGACTCAGACTCATTACGGAGCCCAATCGTTGGCGAGGCCTTTATTAGACATTGGGAGATTTGGACTGACGTAATCTGCTTCTTTTTTTCCTTGAGTTTGTTATTTATTTTGTCTCATCGGGGAGGACGTTTAAACCAAATTAAATTTGGTTCTCTTGCCAGGGATATGTCTGAACAGCAATAACCATCCACCTCTCCTGACAGCGGGAGCAGAAAGACACATGGAAATCACTCCCATCTTGAGAAGAGCCCCGGATCAGTCTGACTGTGGAAAATGGAAATAGACAGTCCAATTCCTGGGACAGGGCTCTTATAGGAACATGGGATCAGAGAATGTCAGAGTTCAAGAGGACCTTCAAACATAGCTCAGAGGTCAATGGCACCTTAGGGCAGAGAATATGCACTTGGCAGAGATAAATGGGAAATTAGAACAGAGAACAGAGATTGGACATTGGAGGAGGTGTCTGAAAATAAAATGGCAGAGAAGAGGGGATCCTTAGAACACAGACTGCCCACGCTGAGAGGGAGGGGCCTCAGAACATAGGCTGTCCAAGCTAACAGGGCCCCTGGAACATGAGAAACAGAGCATGTAAGAAGAGCCAGAAAGGCCCTTAGAATAGAAAATGAGAACAAAGAACATACAATATAAGGGCTCAAAGGGTCCATTGAACAAAGGATACAGACTTGAAAATCTGGTACAGGAACATAATGTCAGAGCTGTAACATACTTCAGAATGTAGAATGACAGAATAAGGAAATCCCTAAGGCCAAAGAGCATGGAATGTCTGAAATAGAGAAGGAAGATATCTACGAATGCAAAATATTTAAGTTTACCTGGTCCTCAGAACACATATACTCTCAGAGACAGGAGGAAACTTAGATAATAGAATATGGGAAAAGGCTAGAAGAGACCTTAAAACATACTACATAGAATCTGAAAGATCATAGAGACCTTGGAACATTGGAGGGTGAGGGAGCCCTTAAAAAAGAATATGGATTGTAAGAGATGAAAAGAATTTTAAAACAAAAAATTTAAATATTGGAAGAGTGCTTAAAACATTGAATATCAGGAGTGAGTGGAACCTTAGAACATAGAATATGATATATAAGAACTTAGAATTTTGTTGTTGTTCATTTGTTTCAGTTGCATCTGACTTTTCATGAGCCCATTTGGGGTTTACTTGGCAAAGATACTGGCGTATTTTGCCTTTTCCTTATCCAGCCCATTTTACAGATGAGGTAACTGAGGCAAACAAGGTAAAGTAACTCACCCAGGATCACACAGCTATTAAGTGCTAGAGGCTTGATTTGAACTCAGATCTTTCTGACATCAAGTTAAGTGCTCTATCCACCATGCCACCTCACTATCCTAAGAACTTAGGATAAAGATTGTCAAATCTCAAAGGGATTTTGGAGTAGAGAACCATGTCAGAATGAAAAGGATTTTAAAGATTATCTATTTCAAATTCCTTCCTTCAACAGATGAAAGACTCAAAGCCAAGGAAGTTAAATGATTTAATTGTTAAGTCACACAACTAATAACCGAAGAACCAACTTTTGAACCCAGGTAATCTACAGGTCTCATTTTTGCTCCATGAGGCAGAGCTGCATTCATTTCAGAGAAGCCTAAAATTTAGGAGGAGACAGAGAAGGGGTTAATAGTGAAGTCCCTAAGGATCTGGAAGTATCAGATACTTTGAATACTCCTGGAAAGGCAAATAGCTTTACATGATCCACAGTTAGATTCCAAGTGTATTTCAGATGTAACAAGGCACGCTCTCTCCTTGTTGGTGCTGGAAATGTCTCAAGGAAAACTAGTCCCTGCAGGAATGGAAGGAATTACAAGAAAGGCAGTACATTTGCTAGAGGAAAGAGTGATTTGGGAAGAATGAGTAGAGAGCATCAATCATACTGGATGGGTGAGTGAATAGAGGTGAGGAAAAGAGAGAAGAGGGGAAGGGAAGAAAAGAGAGGGGAAGAGAAAAGGAGAAAGATAGAGTGGGAGAGAGAGTAGGGGAAAGAAAAAAGAGATGGTATGTTTAAAAAAACAGAGTCTGAAATAAAATAATTTCAGCGTGTGTGAAGATTGAGAGAATTAATCTATGTGATGGACGAGAGAATCGGTGAATATGAAGGCTGGGGTCAGTAGTCAAAGAGGGTGCATTGGGATTTGGTGTGAGTGAATATATGTGTCAGGGTTCTGAGTCCTAGTGTTCCCCCAATGCATCAATTCCAGGATGGGGAACTGTGCTCAGTAGACCTAGATCTTAACGGCAAATTTCTGGAGTTCGCTCTAGTCTTCTTATGAGAAAAAAGAACACCTGGGACAATAGGGTAAAGGCATAACTAGCCTCAAAGTGAGGGAAATGAGTCAGATCTGGGGGTGGGAGTTCATGATAGATGTTGAAATGGAGGAGCTGTGCTGATGGCATCATCCCAGCATGGAGGCACCATTACCACTTCTGGCTAAACTTGCTCCCCCTGGGTTTGCAGATACTGGGGAAAAAAGGGAAATGTTAGGAAAGGGATGGTGACTGCAGACAGCTTAGAGACCTATCAGCACCTCTGGCATTCACACTGGGAAGGCAGGAGAATCAGGGGATGCTTGGTTCATTGGACAATCTTTTTGAGACTACCACCAATCACCTGGTCCTGGGTTGGGGTGGGTGGGAGGATTCACTGTGGCAGTTAAAGAGCTGAGAACTGGTTAGTCATTTATTCATTGGTAGGTGCTTTAAGAGTCATACTTTGTCACTTAGTATCTGCACATTTGACCACCTCAGCTCACAGATATTGCCCAAAATGATGGGCACTGGGTCTGGCCCAAGCTAATAGGACAATTGTCTTCTTAGACCATGGAGTCTGATAAATATGATGTTTACATCTCTAAGGGACTTCTTGTATCTTCTATCCTTAATGGGTTAGATTCATATGTCCTGCACTGGCATCAATGGCTTTGATCATGTCTATTGGATTATGTTAAGGGGTTCCTCTCACCTATGGGTGCTCATAGTGGTGAGTGTTCTCATGTTAGTGGAGACACAAGCAGATCAGAGTCTATCTACAATGATGCTTGATTCTCAACTGAAGCAAAAGGGATCTTAGCACCAATCTCTTCTTGATAACAGATGACAAAAGACTATGAGAAACGAATGATGTGAAATCTACTGGGTAAGGTATCTATGTAAGGTATCTACAAGGTTGTTCTTGGTTGACTGATTGGGTTGATATTATTTATACCCAGAGACACTTCTAATAGCAGAAAAATCTGAAAACATTCTCTTCTCCAAATTAGTCTGAAAAAAGTCATTAGGTCAGTCTCTGATACTTCAATCTGGCATAATCTCCAACTCCATTGCCCATTTCTTTAAAGCTTTAAGATTTACAAAATGCTTCCCTAACAGCCAGTGAGGAAAAGAATACAGGTTCATACCTTCAATGAAATAACTTCACAAGCACTGATTGAGTACCTAGCATGTGCTATATACTATGTTAAATACTGCCACTACAAATGCCTGAATGAATGAAAAAGCATTTGTTAATCACCTAATATGTTCCAAGCACTATGTTGAATGTTAGAGAGACAAAGGCAAAACAAAACCATTGTTGCCCTCAAGGAGCTTACATTCTAATAGGAGGAAGCAAATACAAAATACAGATGAAGTAAAGTTGGGGGTGAAGGGGGTATATCACTAACTAATGTTAAGAATTCACAGCACTTGATGAGGTAAATAGTATAATGGTGGGCACTACTGATCTAGAAAAATGATACATACTTAAGTAGTCTGTAGCCCAGTCATTTAGTAAAAAGGTTTGCCATTTCTTTTATTGCAAGAGGAAAAAAGTGAGCTTGATTCTAGAAGTGGCCTCTCTCAGTGCTTACTTCTGAGCAGAGGCACTGTCCACACTTTGATACTGAAAAGTATCCATGATGTCAATGATCTGGGCATTCCCCACAACAGTGCAGGTTGCAACCCATCCATGTCTTCCGATCCTTATGTGAATCTGTTCCATGTCTTTCCCTAAGTTCACTGCAGAGCACCACCCATCATGCTGACGGCTGGAGTAGACGGGAGGAATCCTCCTCATTTCATTCTTGTCATCATTAGCTCTTTTTTTACAGAAGAGAAAACTGAGATTCATTAAGGTAAAATGCCTTACCAGACATCACACAGCTCAAAAATGGTAGAACCAGAACAAGAGCCCAGAACTTTTTGCCAAATATGTAACTAGCAACTTTTATGCCTCCATAAGCCATCCTGGGGACAAGGGATGCTCGCCCAGTATATGGAATTGAAAAGATCGTTTCCTATCTTAACTAATTCTTTCTGGCTAACTGGTACAATCTATTTGTTCTGGCTCCTGCTGAAGGAAAGAAAATGCTTTCAGTACCCTCTAAAGTTCAGTGCCTCTTGACAAAGCACTTGCTGTCCTACTCTAGTTAGAACTCTGCTTTAGACTCCCAGATCTGTTCTTCAACTCTAATGAGCAGCCTCTCTTTAAAAGAAACTGTCCTTTAAATCTTCAACTTCGTGTCTTTCTCCTTTCTACCCCAGCTTGTCAAGTAAGCTAATGAGCTTTAAACAAACATTTAAATGCTTGAGATGAGACTTAAAGGAATCCTACTGTCAATCTTCCTGTAAGGAAAAGCTTCTTTAAATGTGAATAACTATCCACTAACATATTCGTTTGTTGAGGATATTTCTGTTTCCCTTTTTCTTAAATACTCACACAGTCTGCTTTTAATTCGGTGCAATAGGGATTGCTAACACATGGTACCAGGCATTATGGGCATGAGGCAGTAAAGAAGAGTAGAAAGCCCACTGCCAAAACTCAGCATGACATTAAGTTCTTTCCTTCTCTGGACCTATTTCCCCACCTGCCACATGAGGTAGCTGTACTCAGTCATCAAGGTTCCAATTGGTCTTCATGCCCAAGAGCATCTACAAATGAAAAAACCCACAATGAGGGATTTCAGCTCCTCAGTCAGCATGAATTCTCTCAAGTGACTACAGAAAACTTTTTTTGTTGTTTCCTTTCCCCTTCTATTTTTTCAGGGAAGTGGGAGCCGTGTAAAATCAAAAGAGCTTCCAAGGAATTCCATTCCTTTAGGAAATTCCTTGCTATATCCAACCACATGGACTGTAGCATCAGACATTACTGGCACCAATTAAGAAAAACGGCAAAGTGCTAGAGAAGAATCATTGGACAGCAGGCCTGGGTTCGAATGGTAGTCTTCACCCTTCCTAAGTATCTGATTCCTGGGTAAGTCCAGGGACCTCTCAGAGCCTCATTTCCTCCTCTGTAAAGGAGAATAAGCACACCTCTACTAAGTCCCTCCCAAGACGGTTGAGAGGGAAGTAGTAGGTAAACCTTGAACTCCTCTGGAGATTCTCTGAGGTCGCGGGTCCAAAGGCTTCTGGTCACTGATAAATTTCCAGAGGCATTCCAGAGAGGACTTCACTGTTGGGGAATCTAGGATGCAACCTTTCCTCTCTCCTTCAGGGTGAGCAGTAAGTAGCCAAATGCTAGCAGCATCCAGATGCCTTCTTCCTTTTCAAAAAGGAACTCTCAGAAAGCTAGCATCCGCCTACAGCTCTGGCCTCCACCCAGCTTTACAAAGTGCTTCACCTTTTAGGTAAAGGGAACTGGGGCACGGGACCTTTTTTATATACTCGAATACACCAAGAAGGCAGGAGGAAAATGGAATCGAAGTAGGACACCTTTGCTCCAACACCATTAAAAGGATGGGGGAAGAGTTAACCTTTCCTCTGCCCTCCAGAAGCTGTGGAGCCCCAACAGGAGAAAGCCAGGCTTTATGTCAGACAGAAATTTCTGCACCTTGAAAACGATTCTCAAGATAATGAAGAGTGATGTATTTGGGACTCGCCTCAGCTTTACAAGGGGAACCAAATATAGCAGCAAAGTTTCTTTAAAGGACTGTTTGGAGAAGGAGAGCAGGAGTCACTCATCTGTGGCTGGATGCTCTCAAGGACAAGCAAGGGGTTCCTGATGTGATTGAATTTTACAATTAAATGTGACAGCTGGTCACTGCTCCTTCCCCTGCCCTTGTCACCCAGACCCCTAAATCTTGTCTCATGGGATTGTCTGGACGCTGTGGTGAGGCTATGGACCAGCCAACCAGTGACTCTGTATTACCACAATCAAGGAGGCGGGCCAGTTGAGCCACGGGGCAAGAAGGGAACAGCTTCTGCCAAGAGATCTCTTGATGGCACAGACGCATCTGCCCCACTGAGGCTGACTGAGGTAGAGAGGTAAAGGGAGACCCATAACCGATGGGTGGATATTCCCTAAATTGCACCCCAATGGTGGCTGCAGAGTTCATTGTGTGGAAAAGAAGGAAGGTAGACCAAGAGAGCCAGGAAGGAAGAGCAACTTAGTAAGGGCCCGGATCAGGAACCATCAGCGTTTCCTTAATGACTTTCTCTGTTTACCTGTGTTTGGATCCCCCCTAGGATGGGTGTGTGTGTCCCTGGGCCCTGGGATCATAAGCTTTGTCAAATGCACTTTGCCGAAGACCTCAGGCATTCTACAGCACAGTCTTCAGGACAAGGTTTCCAGGAACACACTCAACAAAAGATAATAAAGATCCAAACATGTAGGGAAGGCCAAGAGTTAACAGTGTTCTCACTAAGAGGTTTTATCTTGGTTCTCTTTGTCTCTCCTTCCAACAGATACCCCTCTAGCTATGAAATTATGAACTAGCTAGCTTCAGATATCAATCCTTAGGCCCGGCTCTTGCTGCTTCTACCTACAGACAACAAGGGCTAGAGTTCTGCACTCAGACTCAAGAAGACCTGAGTTCAAATCTTGCCTCAGATACTTACCGTGTGTGTGTGTGTGTGTGTGTGTGTGTGTGTGTGTGTGTGTGCAGCCAGATGAGCCCCATTGAAGTTACTAACAGCCATGGATAAAGCAATGGATTCTGTCTCACTGGAGGTCTCTGGTCTGAGGCCCCTTCTAGCCCTGCTATTCTTTGTACATGACCCAGCTATCCACTGTTATTCTAATGACATTAGAATAGGAATATGTTCAACCTCTAGAAAGAGACAGTTTGGGGGGACAGTGGTTAGGCTAGACTTGAAGTCAAGAAGACCTAGGTTCAAATCTTGCCTCAGATACTTACTGGCTTCATGCCCTGGGGAAGTCACTCAACTATTCTCAGGCTCAGTTGCTTCAATTGTAAAAACTGGGAATAAAAACAGTATCTACTTCACAAGGTTGTTAGAAAACTCAAAGGAGAGAGTATATTTAAAACAGTTGCAAACCTTCAAATACGCTATAATACTTCCTACCATTATTATGGTCATTCAGCCTCCATAATATGGCTTCCTTCCATCCCCCTTCCTCTATCCCCAGAGCTGTGTCACTAGTAGAGGTTCTCAGCCTCTCATTGTCCAATTGTTCTCCCTACATTGAATCTCTCTCTTTGTTAATCTACTCTTTAGGCAGCTGGGAAAAAACGATCTTCCTAAAGCCTGTGCCTCTCCCCTGTTCAGAAAACCTCAGAAAACCTAATTCTCCCTATTTTCCTCATATCCTTTCTAGCCTTCAGCCAAGCATGTAGATATTCCCTCATGTCTGGGCAAGCTCTCTCCATAATGCCGCCCAGAAATCAGCTCAGGTACCACCTCTTCCAAGAAGCCTTCCCTGATCCACCCTAACAGTAAGGGATTGATCTCTCTCTCTCACTTTCTTTTTTTTAACCCTTACCTTCCATCTTGGTATTGATTCCAAGGCAGAAGAGCAGTAAGGGCTAGGTAATGGAGGTCAAGTGACTTGTCCAGGGTCACACAGCTGAGAAGTGTCTGAGGCCAGATTTGAACCTAGGACCTCCCATCTCTAGGCCTGGCTCTCAATCCACTAAGCTACCTAGCTGCCCCCTTCTCCCCTCCTCTCTCTCTCTCTCTCTCTCTTTCTCTCTCTCTCTCTCTCTCTCTCTCTCTCTCTCTCTCTCTCTCTCTCTCTCTCACTTTCAAATGGATGAAAAGCATTTACTTTGTGGCAGTCATTGTACTAAATGTTGGGGGGACAAAGACGGTCTCTGCCCTTAAGCAGTTCCCATGGGGGGAACAGGACATCTATAACATTTTCCTGAAACACCCATCTAGATCTCCCCTTGCCCATATCATGCTCTCCTAAATATTGTCATTGTCTCTTTTTACTCCTTGAGGGCAGGGATAATCGATTTCCCTTTTGCCTTTTCATCCCCAGCTCCTAGTTCAGAGGAGGTGTTTAACAAATACTTACTGGTTAGCTGACTGATGACTTGGGTACCCCCCAAGGGCAGAGTCCATGTCCTTTTTACCTCAGTCCTCCAAACAAATGGCTCAGGGCTTTGAACCCAGTATAGACACTTAATAGAAATATGCTGAATGGAGGAAAGTACAGGAGAGGTCAGGAGTGTCATGGCGGTGTCAAGGAAAGCTACTTTGTTCCATCAAGTCATAGATTACTAAGGCTGGGAGAAGGAGCACACTTTATCTATTACTCCCTCATTTGGCAGATGGAGAAGTGGAGGCCAAGAGAAGCAAAGGGGATTTAGGCAGGAATAATGTGGTTAGCTGCTGAAGGAGAGATTAACATCCAGCTAGAAGAGACTTTACAAAAATATGTTGATTTCTAAATTACTAGAAAGCTTAAAAACTATATTGTGGAAAGGGTGGGTAAAATCAGTTTACGTGGAACAGGTGGGCCTGGAGGGATGAGTAAAAGTTTACCACAGAATGGGATTGTGGGAGAGAACATTCCTGGCAAAGAGAATGGGATAAATCCATGAAGGGGGAGTGTGAAGGGGAGACTTCCAGGAAAATCAGAGGGGTGCCACAGATGGGAAAAGGTTAAGAATGACTCCCCTAGGAAACTAGGGGATCTCGATTAGCCAATGTTTGCATGAAGCTAGAAGATGACGTGGCCTACCTGGTATAACACGTGGCATATCACTCTATCATTTCCATTTTTCTGGGGACTGGGAATAGCTTAGGGATCTAGACAGTCAATAAGATGAACAGTTTTGTGTCAGTTCCTGGAATTTCATCAGTATAGGTACTTCCTTCACCAGTGCAGATTTTGAACCTTCCAGGACATAACACAAAAGCTTCTCCAGATTTGCTGTGGCCCAACAAGGGATGGGACTCTTAGGTTCAGCTCAATCTTGGGCACCCGGGACCAGGGAGTTGGATGTTCCCTGACCTTTGTCCCTGCATTGGCAGTAGTGTTTACTTCTATGTGCCACATTTTAGGGAAGGAATTAAGGAAGCTAGGAAGTATCCAGTGGGGGGAACCAAAACTGTGAATGGATAGGAGATCATGGCATATGAGAACCACCTGAAAAGCCTGTTGGTACTCAGTCTAAAGAAGAAAAGACTTTGGAGCAGAGGTAGGATGCAATGGGGCATCAGCTCTTTCTTCAAGAGCTTACAGAGCCCCCACACGAAGGAGGACTTAGACTTGTTCAGCTAAGCCCCAAAGGGTAGACTGAGGCAGTGCTAGTTGAAAAAAGGCATATTTTGGCTTAGAGTCAGGAGAAATCTCCAAAAGTAGGGTGGGCTGCCCTAGAATGGCCAGTTCCATCACATTGAAGGTTTGCAGGTAGATGAGGGATGATCCCTTGGGTATTTCATAGAAGGGATTCTTCTTTGGCTATGCATTGGCCTAGATGGCTTCTGAGAGCCCTGCCAATACTGAAATTCTTTGCCACTGAATTCTCTGTTGCCTACACACACACACACACACAGCCTCTACTAGGATCTTATACAGTGGGCCAGAAGAGATGGTTTGCAAGAAATAATCAATCAGTATAGTTTGAAGGAAAGAGAGAAACAGAAACATCATTGCATCTGCCCTTATTTGCTAGTTGGGGAAACTGAGACCCAAGTAAGGATTTCTAGCCACTGTAGGTCATCAGGCTACATGATCTCAGGCTGCACAAAAAAGTGATAAGGGCAGAAAATACTTCCCACTATGCACCAGAGAGCAATCGGAAGGGGATGGGAGAGAGATAAGGCAAGGAATGGGCATGAACCAATGAGCCCCTGCTGATTTCATAGAACCTCTTGCTGATGTTCAGTTCCATCAGGCTGGTCCCTGGGTTCTCTGAATGGAATCTGGAGAACCAGAAGACTGGCAAACTCAGGCATCAGCCAACTTGAGAACTAGCTTTAGGTCCTCAGACAGATGTTCACACAGAGGCAATAGCAATATCACTTAATGGAGCTTTGAGTGCTTCTTGGAGGTGATTTCAAGAAAAATCACCTCCTTAAGGTTGCTCACAAGATTTGTCACATTTCTGCTTTGAGCTGCCTGGAGTATAGGGGTTCTGAGGGAGAGATGGGGAGCAAAGGCCCAAGTAATGTGCAGTGGCCTTGGAGCAGAGACCACACCCAGAGAACTACTTAGGCCCAAAGCCTCAGAGGTCAAAAAACTTGGGGAGTCCCAGGAGAGAAGACCTTATTAATAACTATTTCTGTGATGAGAAACTACTACATTTGAAGTCACAAAGACCTGAGATTAAATCCTACCTCTGAAACATAGCAAAGATCTCAAGCTAGAAGGCACCTCAGAGGCCATCTAGACCAACCCCCTTGTTTTACAGATGGGGAAACTGAGGCCCAGAGAGAGGGGACGTGACTTGATTACAGTCACACAAGTACTATCTTTTGCTAGCCATGTGACCACAAACAAGTCACTGTCTAAGCCTCAGTTTTCCCATCTGTAAAATGAAAAAAATACCAGCACCTACATATCTCACAGGATTGTTGAAAGGCTCTGATGAGATGATAGATATAAAGCACCATCATCATTGTTTTTATCACATAATTCTTTGCATTTTTCCAACGAGATTTCCTTTCTGGAAAGTAGTTAGGGTAATTATTATTGTCTTCATTCTTTCAGGTGAGAACTGAGGCTCCAAGAGAGTAAATGAAAGTCACAAAGTTAATTGGCAACAGATCTGGGCCTTGAACCCAAGTCTTTTGACTCCAGATTCACAACATCATGCTATTACTCCCAGGGGAAATAGAGACAGTTCTACCTTTGGTTGGAATAGAGAAATGTGAGTTTTGGTAATTCTGGTAAAATTTGATGGTAATTAGCCTCCCTGCGCACAAAACATTTCCCCCACTGGCCTGCCACAGAAGATTCATCCCATTAGATAGCTCTACCTTGGATGTTACAGCACTGTGTCTCCAGAAAGCCCCCTGTTGAAGACATATGTCTCAGGGAGGGGAAACACCTTAGCTGTTGACATACCATTGGCTATTAGTTTAACACTGATTTATTCAGAAGAAAATGAATAGTCTCCTTGGACAGCAACGTGCTGAAGAAATGAAAGTATGGGCAGGAGTTTGGGAGAAAGGCAAGGAAAGGTAGAGGAGAGCCTGTCAGTCAAGCTTCATCATAGACCACTATCTTTGGGGGCTTCAACACAGGAGCATAAATTGCTGGTTAGATAAAGTTGAAATTCTTAGAAGTATTTCTTTTATCTCAAGCCAAAAAGTGCCTCTCTAACTTCAACTCATCACTCCCAGTTCTGGCTTCTGGGGCCAAACAGAAAATGTTCCTTCATAAGACAGCCTTTGAAGTACTTTTAGACAGCTGGAATGTTTCCTCTGCATCTTCTCCTAGTTCAACAGTCTTGGTTCTTCTTATATGGAAGAGACTCAAGACCCTTCCCCATCCTGGCTGCCCTCCTGAATATTCATCAGGCTGCCCGCATCCTTCCTAAATGGCAGTACCCAGAACTAAACATATTACTCTGGATGTAGTCTGACTGGGATTCTGATGAATAAGAGTCACTCCTCCTCAATCCTGCATGTAGCACAAGATCATATCAGTTTTTTTGGCTTCAAGATCCTATGAATGACTCAGCCTGCTAAAGTCCCCAGCTGTTTTTCAGAAAAACTCTTCTCTAATTATGAAACCTTCACCTTGTACTTATAAATTTGATATTTTTAACCTAATTTTCTTTTGGGGGGGAAGTAGGTTAAGATGTGTGAATATTATTATCCCTGCTTGACAGATGAGGACACTGAGGAAATTAGATGAATTCACTGAGGTGAATTAGGATCATAGCACTTAGAGCTTGGAGGGGCCTTAGAGACCCTCAGGTTCAAATTCAAATGTTAAAGAGGGGAAACTGAGACTTGCCCAAGATGACACAACTAGTAAATAGCAGAGACAAGGCTTGTGCCCAAGTCTAATGCTACATTCCACTGATTCTCTGTAAGAATGTTACTACAATGGCAATAAGGTGGCTCAGTGGATAGAACAGCAGACCTTGAGTCAGTAGAACCTGAGTTCAAACCTGGCATCAGATACTTCCTAGTGGTATGACCCTGGGTAGGTTCCTTAACCCTAATTGCCTAGCCCTTGCCCTTCCATCTCAGAATTATTACTAAGACAGAAAATAAGGATTTAAAATTGTTTTTATTTTTTTAAAAAGAACATTGCTACAATTACAGCCATAATATAACGTAGAGCTGTCCTTAGCTAGAAATGATCTGGGCTAACCCCCACCCCTCTTCCCATTTTACAGATTAGGAAACTTACTAGTCAAAGAGATTTAGCTAGTTGCTCAAAGCCACACAATTAGTAAGTGTCAGAGACAGCACTTGGACTCAGTTTCCCTGATTTCCAGTCCAATGTTTTTGTTTTTTTCCCCACTCTACCACTGCAACCCCTTATATGCTTCAAGGCATCTTGATATCCAGTGTCTCATCATATCCTCCCAAGAGGATAAGTAGAACAGTGGTCATTATTCCCAATTTGCAGATGAGCAAACCCAAAGAAAGGAAGCAACTTGCATAAAGCCACACAGCAAGTCACTATTCACCCTGGATCTCCTGGTGTCTGTTCCAGGGCTCTGGAAAGCAGAAGGGAAGGAATCACCTATATTTGAGAAACATTCTACCATGAGAGTCCAAAGCCTGGAGCAAGTAGAACTCAAGGCAAGCCGTTCTCAGACAGCCTAGATTAACAGAGGGACACATTCCTCTGAGATAGTTTAAGGAAGGAAGGAAGGCTGCTGGCCCAGGATCAGTCACTCCCAGTGCTCAGATCTATAATGGGCAGAGCCCCCACCCTGAGCTGATAGAGCACAGTAAAGGGCAAAGACAAAAAGGGGATGAAGCCAGACGATGGCAGACAAATGGAGGGTCTCCGAGACGAATCAATAATTCTGGAGCCAGGCCTCTGTCCACTGTGTCACTGCTGCTGCCGTTATTAATATTACTTTCTTCAATCCCATTAACATTGCCAATAGCAGCCAACTCATCCTGTTGGAAGCCTCCTGTGTTCTCTTTTAGCCACAGCCCAGGCAATGCAGCAAATGCAACTGTCAGGGTCCCACTTGCTCAAATTGACAGGGTCCCATAAACTCTGACAAGTGGTCACTCAGCTTTTGATAAGGACATGGGAGCAGGGAGGGGGAGACTGCTTGGGAGCTCAAGTAAGATGGTAAATATAATGCATTCTGGGAATGTCAGTTCACCGTCTCCTTACCTTCAGAGGTAGCCATCCCACTTTCGAGCAGCTCATCTTTGGGAATTTTCTCCAAAATCTGTCTATTTGTTCAAAATATGCTGTCAAAAACACAGTTGTCACAGATCATGTGGCAGATAGTCATCACTGCCCAACCCTTCAGTGTAGCTGGCAGCCCAGTCTGGTAAAGAAGGCTTCCCTGGGGATACACAAAACCCATGGGAACATGAGCTCTCACATACAAAGAACAAAATTCAGGCAATCAAGCACTCTCGATGCTTATTTCTTGGTCACAAAGAGTTCTAAGCTCACTCCCTTGCTCTCCCCTCTAACCCCCTCAGAATCCGCATCTGGACAGCTACAATTTAAGGGGCAGTCTGAGGACACGGGCCAAGAAGCCTGGATTCTATGACAGAGGCAGCCTCAGAGGGGACAAAAAGTTGCCACCACCATTATGCCCATTGGCAGCACCTTCTGACTTAACTGCCCATGCCCTAGCTCAATTGCCCTGTCTCTTTGACTGTGCTAACAATCTGAGTCCACCAGAACATCTGCTCTCATAGATGTAGACATATAAAGGGATCTCTGGGTCAAGGAGTCATGAAATGTAACAGAGATTTGTCGAAGGTCACATGGCTAGGAAGGGGTTGGGCCCAGGATTCAAACTCAGGTTCTCTGAATCCCAATGCACTTTCCAGTGCTCCATGTTACTGGCAAAATAGTCACCCCATCTCAGTGACTCAAATAGATCCAGAGTATGCAGAAGACCTAGTAAGATACAATGGATCTCAGCTGTAGTGATGACCCCATTCTTGATTTATCACTGGCTTCTGGCTCAGATGTCTAGCTTTCATGGGCCCTGTTCTTCATCTTGTTTGTCTCTGATTTCTATTGTTCACAGCCCACTTCTACGATACTATGGCTCCCAGATCCCCATGTCCCCTTCCATGTCCTGAACCTAGTCACACTCCCTAGAAAGGAGCAATCATATATGTGTATGTGTGTCCCCTATCCTGCCACAGTTCCCCCCCCCAACTTTGCTGAACAGTTAGACATATGTTGACCTGACTCAATGAGACTTCAGTGTTTTCTTCCCAACTTAGCCATTCTGCATCTCTGAGACTGTGACAACTGCCCCCTACTCACTGAATGTCTTAGCACAGCCATGGTGACAGCTATATCATACTCAGTGTCCTTCCCATATGCCTCACACCCACAGCCTCTTTATTGCTTGGGGTTTTCTGCTTTACTCTGCTTGGGCCCACAACATCCCTGACACAAACCACCTGACATGGTGCCATTTGGACCCCTGCTCACAGGTAGATAAAAGTGTTTTAAAAGCATCATTTATTGATAAGCATAAGCTTCTTTGGGGGTGGGGAACCTCAAGGAGAGAGGCACTATTTTGAGCACTAGACAAGGCAGATGCTTTCATTTGACTCCATCAAAGGCCTGCTTTTGTGATGAGCAGAAGGCTACTTGAGTATTCTGCCAAGGTTAACAGGCCTTTGTCTTCCCTTTGAGTGCCTCAAGGCCTTGAGACTGAGCTGTAGGAATGCCTGGCAGAATAGGAAGAGACAGGAGAGAAGGTGAAAGAGAAGAGTTTGAGAAAAGTGAGCAGGAAAAGAGTGAAGGGGGAGGAGAGGAGAGGAAAAAGAATTAAGGAAAGGAGAGAAAAATGAGAAGGAAAAGAATAAGACTGTATGGAGGAAAGAAAGTAATAAAGGGAGATGAAAGGGAGAAAGGAACATGAGTAAAGAAAGGAGGAAAACTAGAGGGAGAAAGAAAGAGGAAGAGAGGGGAGAAAGAAGGAGTAAAAGAGGAAAGGAGGAAGAGAGAGAGGAAAAAAGAAAGAAGAGAAAAGGATAGAAAATGAGGAGGAAGAGAAGGATGTAGAGAAGTAAAGAGAAAATGAATAAGAGAGTAAAGGGGAAAGAGGAGAGAGGGAGAGGGAAGAGAGATAAGGAGAGGAGAAGAAGCAGAAGAAAAGGGAAAAGGAGAAGAGATGACAAGAGGAAGAAGAAAAGGGCTAAAAGGCCCCAGATTAAGGAAAAACAGAATTCTAGGAATGTGATAAACAAATAAGCTCCTCTCAGTCCACTGTTTTCTGTCTCAGGAGCCAAGATCCCCAAACAGCTTTCTAGTTCATTATTACCCTCACCAAAGAATTCAGATGAAGTATATGGCACTCAGGCTGACTTACTGTCATACCCCTGTAGCTGCACCAGTCTCTACCTCCTTCCTGGTGCTTTAGCTACTGACCTCCAGAGTCTTGGTGAAATTTGGCCATGTCTAGCTGACCGTAGTCTTGCCACATTGCTCTCCAGCCACTTTCTCTGCCATGTTCTCCTCCAACCCCTTTCCACCAATAGCTTTCAGAACAATAATCAAAACAACACTATCATTCCTGGACAGGGCAAGGTAATCAACAGCTGCCTGGTGATTCACTCACCATCTCTGTGACTTCCACAGCAAATTACTTCTCCTTGGCTCCATGTATTGCCTGACCTACATGTCCATTCCCCTAAATATATTATCTTCCCCTACTAAAATATGGGAAGACCACATCTTTGAGAGTCTTTTGTATTTGTGTCCTCAGTGATGAGTAGCACTGGCGTATACTAAGTACTAAATTTAGCTAGTTCTGCTTTTTAGGTAGTTCTTCCCTCCGTTAGATTTTTGTGCCTCTTTTTTCAATTTGCTTATTCTTGAGTATTTTTGTGCCTCCTTTACCAAGCTGTTGACTCTTTTTCCATGACTTTCATGTATCACTTTCATTTCCTTTTTGACCTATAATAAAATGGTTAAATCTACCAAATCAAGTCCTTTCCCCTTCTGCAAACTAAGAGCTAGACTAGATGCCTTCTAAGGACTCTCCAAGCTTTGAGATTCTATGACTCTTAGGTATGTGCAGCAGGGCAGACTGAACAGGGTTCTCTGTGCTGGGCTAGCTTCCCAATTCTCAACTTGGGGACAGATCTGCTGCCTAGTCCAAGTGCCAGGAGGAGGTGAAAAAGAAAAAGGAAGGCAAAGAGTTATCGCCTTTATGTCTAGTGGGTCTTTAGCCAGAACTTGTCCTTAGGGACAAGAGGACAAGTTATATTGCCAGGCTCCAGGGAGGAAAGAAAAATGAAGGCACAGGATATATCAGTGACCACTGTCTGGAGAGGTGCTGAGAAGAATCAATTAAGGAGCAAAGGTATTCCATGTGTTCTTCTCTTGGGTATGAGAATAATGGACAGATTGCAGAGATCAGTAATCAATGGTCACCTGATAACCATGGATTGAGCCTCCAATTAAGGACTTTGCAACAATGCAAAAGTTTCCCTGGAAACAGGCAAGGATTATCACTGGTTTAGGGATCACTGAATTTAAAGATGAAAGTGATCTTAGAAATCATCTAATCCAACTCCTTCATTCATAGAGGGGGAAACTGAGGCCCAAGTACTTTCTCAAATAGCAGGCACAGTTGCAGTGCTTCCAATGTCCCAAGCTATCAGGGCTTACCTGACCTCATGGATACAACTAAATTGGATATAATGGGAACTCCCTAATTCTGGCCATGGCTAACTGTGTCTTGGCAGCATAGGATACTCTGGGCTTCAGTTTTTTATCCAAAAAATTAGGAGGTTCAACTAACTAGCTGATATTGTAGCAACAATAGAACGGAGGTGACAACCCCAAGAAAAGGATGTCATGCAACAGATTCTAGTGACCAGAATAATAAAAAGTGAGGACGGTCCCAAATCCTCTTCAGGCTTTCACTGGCTATAACTACACATGAAAGGCCAGGAATGGAGCTGGGGAGACAGAAGATGCAAAGACTCTTGTCCCCTGGCTTAGATTTCTTTAGTTCTTTCCCCATCTGCTCATCCACATAGGAGAAAGGACAGGGTTGAGGGTTAGAAATATGTGCAGCTCTGAATCCCAGAGCTATTGATAGTGATTAGGTCATTAGCTTTTAAGGCTTATAATCCACCCTTCAAAAACTAAAAGGAAGAGACATAAGGAATGCTTATTATAAACTAGAGAAAAAGTCACCTGTGAAGACCTCAAGGTCCAGCAACTATGAAATTTCACCCCCAAAATGATTAAGCCTAGAAGCCTTATCTATCTGGCACTACCATGATCCTTGTTCTAAAGAGCTTAGCACCTAGGGCTGACAATCTCTGGCTAGACATCAGAAACCTAGCCACAACTCTCAACTGGACTCTCAAGGGTCCAATATAGGGAAGACACTTTTCTGGCCTGAGTCAATAACTGTTACCTCTATAAAAGATCTCAGGAAACGTCTTTGGACTTTAACTAGAAGGGCACAGCTACATCCTCTCTTCTCATAAGAAAAAGGGAGCCAAGGATTTCGATCAAGCCAGAAGCTGGAAGCAGAGAGAGGCTTGACAACCACATGCACAATGGGGCTGTATCTGACAGCATCTTGCAAAGGCTACACATATGGTGGACAATACATATCCAGTGGAACAGTATCTGTCAGGGGCTGTATGTCTAGCACATGCCCTTGAAGCAAAGTAATCATATCGTCAAAAGGCCTGAAACATAGGAGGACTGAGTTTCACTCCCACGTGTGTACATGTGTCTTGAATACACGTAACCTTGACATGTATGGCCCTCTATGCACCCTCTCTGTATATGACCACTCTTGGCAATATTTTGATATTATAGAGGGAATACCTTATTTCTATTTTCCTTATACCACTTCCTCAAATGGATTACTTTTTTATTTTATTTTATTGATTTAGACTATTTTTCCAGGATTACAAAAATCACGTTTTTTTCCTCCCTTCCCCCCAACCCCCTCCCATAGATGACACACAATTCCACTGGGTTTTCTATGTGTCATTGGTCAAGACCTATTTCCATATTATTGATATTAGCACTAGTCTGATCATTTAGTGCTTAAAACCCCAATCATATCCCCATTGACCCATGTGACCAAGTAGTTGTTTTTCTTTTGTGTTTCTATTCCCATGGATCTTCCTTTGAATGTGGACAGTGTTCTTTCTCATAAGTCCTTCAGAACTGTCCTGGATCATTGCACTGCTACTCATAGAGAAGTTCATTACATTTGATTGTACCACAGTGTATCAGTCTCTGTATACAATGTACTTCTGGTTCTGTTCCTTTCACTCTGCATTAATTCCTAGAGATTGTTCCAGTTCATATGGAATTCCTCCAGTTCATTATTCCTTTAAGCCCAATTATATTCCATCACCAACAGATACCACAATTTGTTCAGCCATTCGCCAATTGAAGAGTATCCCGTCATTTTCTGGTTTTTTGCCACCACAAAGAGTATTGCTATAAGTAGTCCTTTTTTTAAAAAAATATTTAGTCAATTTAGAACATTATTCCTTGGTTACAAGAAACATATTATTTCCCTCCCTCTCTCCACCCCTTCCTGTAGTTGACACGCAATTCCACTGGGTTTTACATGTCTCCTTGATCAGAACCTATTTCCATGTTGTTGATGTTTGCACTAGGATGATCATTTAGAGTCTACATCCCCAATCATATCCCAATTGGCCCATGTAATCAAGCGGTTGTTTTTCTTCAGTGTTTCTACTCCTACAGTTTGGCCTCTGAAGAATGTGAATAGTGTTCTTTCTTGTAAATTCCTTCAAGTTGTTCAGGATCACTGCATTGCCACTAATGGAGAAGTAAATTACATTTGATTGTACCACAGTGTAACAGTCTCTGCGTATAATGTTCTCCTGGTTCTGTTCCTTTCAATCTGCATCA
This sequence comes from Monodelphis domestica, assembly GCF_027887165.1. NCBI lineage: Eukaryota > Metazoa > Chordata > Mammalia > Didelphimorphia > Didelphidae > Monodelphis > Monodelphis domestica. The sequence continues at coordinate 54,275,664 of NC_077235.1, read as the reverse complement.
ATTCCTAGAGGTCATTTCAATCGTATTCCATCACCAACATATACCACAATTTGTTCAGCAATTCCCCAATTGAAGGGCATCCCCTCATTTTCCAATTTTTTGCCAACCACAAAGAGCACAGCTATGAATATTGTTGTACATGTCTTTTTCCTTATTATCTCTTTGGGGTACAAACCCAGCAGTGGTATGGCTGGGTCAAAGGGCAGACAGTCTTTTATCATCATTTGGGCATAGTTCCAAATTGCCCTCCAGAATGGTTGGATCAATTCACAACTCCACCAGCAATGAATTAATGTCCCAGCTTTGCCACATCCTCTCCAACATGTATTACTTTCCTTTGCTGTCATGTTAGCCAATCTGCTAGGTGTGAGGTGATACTTCAGAGTTGTTTTGATTTGCATTTCTCTGATTATGAGAGATTTAGAACATTTTTTCATGTGTTTATTGATAGTTTTTATTTCTTTATCTGAAAATTGCTTATTCATGTACCTTGACCATTTATCAATTGGGGAATGACTTGATTTTTTTTATACAACTGATTTAGCTCTATATAAATTAGAGTAATTAGACCTTTGTCAGAGTTTTTTGTTATGAAGATTTTTTTCCAATTTGTTGCTTCCCTTCTCATTTTAGATGTATTGCTTTTTGTTTGTACAAAAACTTTTTAATTTAATTTAATCAAAATTATTTCTTTTACATTTTGTAATTTTTTTATAACTCTTGCTTGGTCTAAAATCTTTCCTTTCCCAAAGATCTGACAAGTATACTATTCTATGTTCACTTAATTAACTTATAGTTTGCTTCTTTATATTTAAGTCATTCACCCATTCTGAGTTTATCTTTAGATTTTGATCTAAAACTAATCTCTCCCATACTATTTTTCAATTTTCCCAGTAGTTTTTGTCAAATAGTGGATTTTTGTTCCAAAAGCTGGGATCTTTGGGTTTATCAAAGACTGTCTTGCTGAGGTCACTTACCCAAAGTCTATTCCACTGATCCTCCTTTCTATCTCTTAGCCAGTAACATATTGTTTTGATGACCACTGCTTTATAGTATAGTTTGAGGTCTGGTACTGCTAGGCCACCTTCCTTCATATTTTTTTCAATATTTCCCTTGATATTCTGGACTTTTTGTTCTTTCAAATGAACTTTGTTATAGTTTTTTTTTCTAATTCAGTACAAAAGTTTCTTGGTAATTTAATAGGTATAGCACTAAACATAAATATGTTTGGGTAGGGATTGTCTTTTTATTATGTTAGCTCATCCTACCCATGAGCAGTTAATGTTTTTCCATTTATTTAGATCTAGTCTTAATTGTGTGGAAAGTGTTTTGTAGTTGTGTTCATATAGTTTCTGTATTTGTCTCGGCAGATAGATTCCTAAGTATTTTATATTGTCTAGGGTGAATTTAAATGGAATTTCTTTTTCTAACTCTTGTTACTGGGATGTGTTAGAAATATAAAAATGCTGATGATTTTGATGGGTTTAATTTTGTATCCTGCAACTTTGCTAAAGTTGTTGATTATTTCCACTAGCTTTTTGGTTTATTCTCTAGGATTTTTTAAGTAGACCATCATATCTGCAAAGAGTGATAGCTTGGTCTCCTTATTGCCCATTTTAATATCTTTGATTTCTTTTCCTTCTCTAATTATGATAGAAACACTAGCAGTAGCAATATTAAATAATAAAGGTGATAATGGGTATCTTTGCTTATTATGTCAAATAGTTTGTATAATATTGGGATTAGTTGTTCTTTGAAAGTTTGGTAGAATTCACTTGTGAATCCATCAGGTCCTGAGGATTTTTTCTTAGGCAGTTCTCTGATGACTTGTTCAATTTCCTTTTCTGATATGGGGTTATTTAAGTAATCTATTTCTTCTTCTATTAATCTAGGCAATTTATATTTTTGTAAATATTCATTCATATCACCTAGATTGTCATATTTATTGCCATATAATTGGGCAAAATAGTTTTTAATGATTGCCTTAATTTCCTCTTCATTAGTGGTGAGATTACCCTTTTTATCTCAGATACTGTTAATTTGGTTTTCTTCTTTTCTTTTTTACTAGATTGACCAGTACTTTGTCTATTTTATTTGTTTTTTCAAAGTACCAGCTTCTAGTCTTATTTATTAATTTAATAGTTCTTTCACTTTTGATTTTATTAATTTCTCCTTTAATTTTTAGGATCTCTAATTTAGTTTTCATCTGGGGGTTTTTAATTTGTTCCCTTTCAAGTCTTTTGATTTGTATGCCCAATTCTTTGACTCTGTCCTCCTTAATTTGTTAATATATGAACTCAAGGATATAAATTTCCCCCTGAGTACTGTTTTGACTGTGTCCCATAAATTTTGACAGGATGTCTGATCATTGTTGTTTTCTTCAATGATGTTATTAATTGTTCATATGAATTGTTTAACTAACCAGTTTTGGAGAATCATATTTAATTTCCAATTAATTTTTGATTTGCCTCTCCATGTACCCTTATTATTATTTTTATTGCATTATGATCTGAAAAGGTTGCATTTATTATTTCTGCTTTTTTGCACTTGTTTACACCATGTTTTTATGCCTTAGTACACGGTCAATCTTTGTGAATGTACCATGTGCTATTGAAAAGAAGGTGTATTCCTTTTTGTCCCTATTTATTTTCCTCCACATATCTATTAACTCTAATTTTTCTAAGACTTCATTTACATCTCTTACCTTGTTCTTATTTTTTGGTTTGATTTATCTAGATCTGATAGAGGGAGGTTCAGGTCTCCCACTATTATAGTTTTACTATTTATTTCCTCCTTCAACTCCACTAGTTTCTCATTTAGAAATTTGGATGCTATACCATTTGGTGCATACATGTTGATTACTGATATTTCATCATTGTCTATACTGCCTTTTATCAGGAAGTAATTACATTCCCTATCTCTTTTAATCAGATCTATTTTTACTTTGGCTTTGTCATATATCATGACTGCACTCCTGCCTTCTTTTTCTCAGTTGAGTCCCAAAAGATCTTGCTCCACCCTTTGATCCTTATTCTGTGAGTATCTACCTACCTCATGTGTGTTTCTTGTATACAACATATGGTAGGATTTTGGTTTTTAATCCATTCTTCTATTTGCCTTTGTTTTGTGGATTAATTCATTCCATTCACATTCAGAGTTATGATAAGCACCTCTGTATTCCCCAACCTTTTGATATCCTCTCCTAGTTATGCCCTTTCTTCTTTTGCTATGTCTTTTTAGACCAGTGGTTTGCTTTTAGTCAGTCCCCTTAAACCCCACCCTTATTATACTTCCCTTTCTGCCCCCTCCCTTTTTGTTCTCTTCTTATTTTTTTAGTGTCTATTAAGTTCTTTCCCCCCTTTCCCTCCTTTTTTGTACTCCCGGCCCCACTCCTTATTTTTTCCCTTTTCATTTTCCCTGTAGGGTAAGGTATAAGTCTATATCCCAATGGATCTAGATGCTCTTCCCTCTCAGAATTGATTTCACTGAGAGTAAGGTTTAAGTGTTTCCTATTAGAACCCTCTTCCTCTCCTTATAATAGTATTCTTCCCCTCTCCTTCTCATGTGCCTCTTTGTGTGATATCAGTTATCCTATTTGTCTTATTCCTTCAAGTTTTTCTTGGTGCCATCTTCTGTTCCCCCCTCCCTTTTTCTTTTCTTTTTTTGCATATCATCTTAGACCACTTACTATCTCATTCTTTACCTATGAATGATCTTCTAATTTCTATAATAGTGAATATAATTTTGAGAGTTACAAATAACATTTTGCCATATATTAGTATAAATAAGTTGATCTTATTAAAGCCCTTAAAGAAGAAAATTTTAATAAAAACATTGTCCCCCTTTCCTCTCTCTTTTACCTTTTCATGTTTCTCTTGATCTTTGTATTTGGATATCAAACTTTCCACTTAGTTCTGGTCTTTTCTTTGAAAATACGTGGAAATCTTCCATTTTGTTGAATGCCCATATTTTCCCCTAGAAGTATATTGTCATTTTTGATAGGTAGGTGATCCTTGGTTGAAGACCCAATTCTCTTGCCTTTCTGAATATCATATTCCATGCCTTCAGGTCCTTTAGTGTAGAAGCTGCCAGATCTTGTGTGATCCTGATTAATGCTCATTGATATCTGAATTGTCTCTTTTTGGCATCTTGTAAATTTTTTTCCTTAGCTTGGAAGCTCTTAATTACGGCAATTACATTCCTGTTTGTCTTTTGAGGATTTAGTGTAGGGAGTGTTCTGTGAAGTCTTTCAATGTCTATTTTGCACTCTTGTTCAAGAATATCAGAGAAGTTTTCTTGGATAATTTCTTGTAGTATGATGCCAAGGTTTCTGTTTCTTTCTGGGTTTTCAGGTAGACCAATGATTCTCAAATTATCTCTTCTAGAACTGTTTTCTTGGTCAATCATCTTCTTGGTGAGATATTTCATATTTCCTTCTATTTTGTCAATCTTTTTATTTTGCTTTATTAATTCTTGCTGTTTTGCGAAATCATTGGCTTCTAATTTGCCTAATTCTGGTCTTTAAAGACTGGTTTTCTGCTATAATCTTTTGATTTTCCTTTTTGGTTTGGTCTATCCTGCTTTTCATGGCTTCCAGCTGTTTAATTTTGGTCTCTAATTTATTTATCCTTTCATGTGATTTCCGGGCTTCTTTCTACAATTGGGAGCTCCTGTCTTTTAAACTGTTATTTTCTTTTTGAACTATTTCCCACTTTTCTTGCCAATATTCTTCCATCTTTTTGATAAGATCCGATTTTAAATTCTTCAAGATCTTGTGGCCAATTTCCATTTTTGGAAGGTTTGGATGCATTTAATTGTATGTCCTTTTCTGCTATTTCCTCCATTGTCTGGATTTTTCATCCATAAAAATTATCCAGGGTCAATGTCTTCTTATTTTATTGGTGTTGGGAAATTGTTTTTCTTGGGCATTTTTTGCCATCACTATGGTGGTTTTCCCTTCTCTTTCTAGTCAGAAGTCTGAGTGAGGAGGGAAGGCTCACTGTGTATGGAGCTAAGGAGCAAGGTTTGTGCCTGAGGCCACCTCTCGAGTCTCAGGAGCTTCTAATGTTTGTAGCCCTTCTCTGGGCTAGCTCCTTATCCAAGGTCTTTGCTCTTCTGCCTGTTGGGGTCTCAAGTCTAGCTGTATTCAGTGAGGGTAGGTCTTTGGTGGTCTTAGTCAGTTGCCAAGGACCCTAGAGGTGCCCTTCACTCCCTCACTGAATCTAGCACGTGTTGGCTCTAACTGAGTCTAGCGCACTGGCTCCATAGGTGGGGTGGCAGAGGGTAAATCAGCTCACATTTTGGTGGAAGAAATTTTATTCCCTTATAGTGTGGAAATGCCCAAATCCCATGTACCTTCAATGCTGTGCCTTACTATGGAGTCACTTTGTTCATATGAATTTGGTGGGGTTTTTTGGCCTTTTGAATAGTCTATATTGGTAGGCTCTGAGGAGATGTATATTACTGCGTCTAAACTGTAGTCATATTTACCCAGAAGTCCCTTAAATGGCTTTGCTTTCAACTTACTGTGTCCTCTGGCTGACCAATAAAGTTAGATACATCAGTGGGGGCCCATGAGCTATGGATCTCATGAATGTGGACCTACCAAGTCTCTTGAACCTAGAGCAACCAAGTTCATCTGAGGAGACTAAGATTTCGACTTGGCACTAGGATAACAAGTTGTAAATCCCGTACATGGAGCTACCTCCCGACTAACTCACCATCCTATGGAAGTAATACAAGGGATCATCAGGGTAACCAAGAATAGAAAGGGGAACTTCATGAGATGGAGGTAGACACTAAGGGCACAGAAAAATGAGAAACCCAAACAGCTAGGATCTGAGAGCCTTGATGTGTCTGCCAGGAAGGAATGTAAATGTTTCATCATCAGATACTGTTTGGATGGCTGTCACTCTTTCTTTGCATTCGATGTGTTCCTGTGTGGTCCAAAAACAATTCAAATCAGACAAAAACTAGTAATGCTTCTTTGGATTTCATATTGGATTCTTCCCCTCCTCTTTCCCCCTCCTCCCCTACTTCTATGAATACACAGTGAGTCAATCTGCTATATCTTTGATTTTTGAATTATTTCAAGATTAACTGAATTTGAAATGTGGGCTGCCTGCAAAGTTGTGCTAGCATAGAGAGATGAGCTTTGTTATTGATGGAGAAGACTTGCCAGTGACATTTTTCATCATTATTCTGTGTTTCTGAACTTGACTCCCTGATGGTAGGCAGGGCTGCCTCAGCAGATGTAGAAAAGGCAGAATCGCCAGGGCCCCTCAGAAGCATCCTGGGGTACCCAGAGTGACTTTCCTATCTGGAAACCCAGGGTTGATATTTCTCAGAAGGCATCAAGGAAGATGTTCGATGGGTTCATGGGAGGCAATGTGCTTCGGGGGAAAGAGGGCTAAATTTGGAATCAAAGAATCTGGAATCAAATGCCAGCTCTGGAGCTTACTACTGTATGGTAAGGTAGTATTTACCTGGCTAAGTACTTGACCTTGGGTAAGTCACTGTTCACTCTCTTCCTCTACAGAAATTTCAGAGGACTAGGTTACTTTAAAAAAGCTGATGTAGGTAGTAGCTAGGTGGTTCAGTGGATAGAGAGCCAGGCTTGGAGTTGGGAAGTTCTGGGCTCAAAAATAACCTCAGACACTTCCTAGCTGTATGACCCTGGGCAAATTACTTAACTCCTATAGCTCAGCCCCTAACACTCTTTTGTCTTGGAACCAATTATTTCTAAGACAGAATATAAGTTTTTTTTTCCTAAATCATTGATGTCTTTTGTTTTTATATAACCTTCATTTCTTAGTCTATCCCTCTTCTCTCCTACCTAGAGAACAGTCTCTTGAAACAAACAATAAAAGGGGAGGGGAAGGAGTCAGTTCATCCAAATTAACCAAGACATCAACAGAGTCTGATAATATACGCAGTACCCTACATCCACAGTCCCCAACCTCTGCAAAGAAAAAAGGGAGAGGCAGTTTTCATCCCTGAAAATCCCATATCCTCAGCCTCTGACACAGGCAAGTAATCTATGCACAGGTCATGGCACTCCTATATCTGGCATGACTTATCTCTCTGACCCCATTGCTTGCTTTGTCACTTACAAACCCAGAGCCAAATTCCAGCTGGCTTCCCTTTCACTCAAACTGTTCTCTACCCTGACTCTAGGAGTATGTAAGTTCTCTAATGTCTGGCTCTTTTGGATACCACCTAGGGCAGTGATGATGAACCTATGGCACAAGTGCCAAAAATGTCACACAGAGTTCATTACTAGAAAGGCAGAGGGACTTGGGCAGAGCTGTTTACTTTCCCCTCTCCACCATACCTGATGACATTATTTCACATTCCCTGGCCCTCTGCCCAGCAGCTCAATGGGAGTGGTTTCTCCCTCCCCTGTGTGTATGTATGTGTGTGAGGGCATAGCACACATTCTCTATAAGGTTCACCATCACTGACCTAGGGTGATATTTTGCACAGCAACAGCACATAGCTGAGTCCCATTTGCCTGCATTGTCCACCTCTAAGGAAGAGAAAAAAAAGTGAGGACCATATGGGGAATGTTAAAAGACTGACCCTAGACATTTTGATTGCTTGCTTGTTTGGAAGGGGAAAAGTATAAAAGAGGAGGGAGGACCTGGGAGCTTGGAATCCAAATAGAAGGTTGAGAGTACCTGCACATAGCAGAAGAATGAGTTGTACTCTGGGGCCAAACCCCATGCCATGATGCCAGTACAGGGAATCACAGATCAGAGGCCATTCATCACATCATTCCAGCCACTTAGTAAAACCAGCATTTACTGAGCTCCCCATCCTCTGCTTATGGGAACAAAAGTGCTCAATATGGAAGGAGCACGACCCAGGAGCAGCACATAAGGGGCTTGACTAGAGAAGGGATCCTTAACTGAGGGGTCCATGAACTTCTAAAATAGCTATATGTTGACAACTGCACTTCAAATGTGAAAATGTAATTGGTTTCCTTGATTCTCCTAAGCATTTTATTTCATGCATGTAAAAACATGATTCTGAGAAGGGACCCATCTATAGGCTCCATCAGATTGCCCAGGAGTTCCAAGACACACAAAGGGTGTGGTTAGCCCTCCATTTAAATAATCTCTAAGGGTCCTTCCAACTTGATTACAGTCCCCTTATATTGCTAAGGCAGAATTCTCTCCAGTATCCAGACTTGAAGAAACCGGAAAAGCTATGGCCCAATCTAAGAAAAGAGACCAGGTCCAAATGAGCATAACACTGGGAAATTGTCAATAGCAAAAAATCACTCTTCTCTTTCCCAACTTGTTCATTGATGACAAGTATGACTCTGTTTACCCCTTGACCTTTCTTCTACCACTTGGAAGCCAAGTAATGAAGCTATTCCTTTAAGCCCAGCCCCTATTCCTTTACCAAAGACTAATCATTTCCACAGTTTGCCTTCTCCACTGACACTGTATGAAAAAACAATTAGCAATATTTTTTTGCCTGCCTGCAAGTTAATGACCTCAATATTCATCTTATCAGGTTTGCCTCTTTGGGGAGTTTATTCAGAAATCAATTCAGGTCGCATTCTAAATCAAAAAGAAGGAGAAAAAAATGCAGCTTGTTCCCTTCCCTCCTATTAACGCACACGCATCTGCTGGGTAATATCCTGATTGAAATCTCAGAGTGGTGTCACAAATGATCTATTCCATTTTTCCCTTTCCAGGCCTGCACCTCAACTCCCTTAATTTGCTCATCTGTTGGGTAATCACGACTGAAAATTGTTCGTTCCCTTGGCTATGTCTGCTTTTACTGTGTAGCTACCTCCTGGGATCGCCCGAGTGCCTGTTCTCTGAGTTGCTAGGCCCTCGGACCATTAGACCAGTTCCCCTCTTTGTGCTGGCCACCCATTCCAATCCCATTCTCCAATTAGGCAGCTCGCTAAGTTTCTCCACTGGAACTTCATCTCCCCCAGTTATGTCTCAGTGGAAACCTATGTACAGCAGCAGATGGACACTCTTATGCCTTGCATCACTTATCTCTCTTCCCCCACTGCTCTCTTTGACACTTACAAACCCAGAGCCAGGCTCCAATTGGTTTCCCTGAATATAGCAAAGAGGCAGCCTGCTTTCTTCCAGGCATTCCTCTGAGCCCCCCAGATCCCTTCACCTTTCTAGATCAAAAGGCACCTAGACAATGCAGAAAGAATTCTCAGAATTCTCTAATTGGTGGGTAACGATCCAGCTTCACTGTCTTCTGCCACTCCTCTATCACCTGAGGTCTCTTTCCCTTCAGCATCCTGTTCAGTGACCCTTAACGTGTTTCATTTCCCCAATGGTCTATCAGAGGAGTCCATTCAAGGATGCTCTCTGTGTTCTTTCTTGGCCCTGATCAATGCTATGTGGAATGAGATTAGCCTTTCTGTTCCCCAGGCCATTGGCTAAGAATCCTAGTCCATTTGTTAAGTAATACATTTGTCAAGCACCTTGCAGTGCATAGGATAATTTGGTTCCTGATCAGTGAGAGGGGAGAAGTTCAAGCCACCAGCTCAGCAGCATCCCTTGTGCCTGAGAGAACAAGGAAGAAGGGGAAAGAATACACAGAACAAGGGAAATCTATAAAATGAAGAGCAACTGTGTCATATAATGAAAATAAAGAGGATTTGGAGTCAGGAGAGACTTGGGACCAGACTCTGATACTTCTTAATTTTGTAGCTTTGGGCAAGTCATTTCCCACTACCTCCTTACCTCAGATTCCTCAATTGGACAATAGTGATAATAATCCTCGCACCATCTATTTCTTGGAGTTGTAGAAAAAATGACTTGGAAATTATAAAATATGAAAAAAATTGGCACAGCTCTTTCTTCACAAGCAGGCAAGAATTACAAAATGTCAGTGTCATGAGGGAGCTCTGCTAATACCCTGAAAGTTCCCACTACAGTATCTCAGACAGGTGGCCATCCAAACTTGGCTTGAAGACCTTCTATGAATGGGAACGCACAATCTACAGGTGCAACTAATTCCACCTTTGAACACATTGAATTATTAGGAAGTTTTGTTCTCTTTTCCCTTATATAAAGTCTAGATTTGTAATACACATCCCCCTCTCTCCACCCTCTTGGAGTAGCTCCCCATTCAACCCTTTTGGGCCAAGCAGAACAAATCTAATACCAACCAGATCATTTAACTTTTCTATCTTTCAATTTGCTCATTCATAAAATGAAGGGGCTGGATTCACTGGCCTCTCCAGTCCCTTCCAGATCAAACTTGATGGCCTTATTGTCTTCCATGGTGAAGTGCCTGTATGTGCCAAGTATGTGCCAAGTATGAAACCAAGACCAACAATGTAACACACAGAAGGGAGTTTATTAAAGCAAACTGCAGTTTGGGCACAGCACTAAAAATGGCTGGCCCTGAGTCTGGGGCTTACAGGCTTTTTATATACTTTTGTGGTAGAGGGAGTGCAGAGGAATTCCTGGGGCTAATGTGTTATCAGTTCCTGGCATATGTCAGTAGGGGAAGGGACAGGGACTCCTGGGGTTAGGGGTCAGGGAGGGGAGGGCAAAGAAGGGGTTTGGGAGCTGGCTTTTCAATGGGACAGACTTCAAACACTTGAAGACAGCTATCACATGCTCCCAGAGTTTTCTCTTCTTCATGCTAAAAATCTCCAGTAGTTTCAACAGAACCTCGAGGCATGAACTTGGGGCCCTTCTATACCCATCTCACTCTCCTCTGGACATTCTCCAGTTTATCAAGCCCCCTTTCAGTCCTCTCGTCAAAGTCATTCCCTTCTGTTTTCATCAAGGGTTACCACTTCACCTAAGCCCTCTGATAATTAAGTATGAACAAACAATTCACCTCAGTGCCCAGTCATCAAGAGTGATCCTTTAAATAGGAAGGGACCAAATGGCCTGATTTCTTAGTGATATCATTGTATTCTGGAGTTTTTGTCAGTTGCCCCAATCACAAAAGGTCTTACTTTCATCTCTGCCCTTCATCATCCTGATTGCTTGCACTGGACATTTTCCAGATTAGCAATATCCTTCCTCATATGGCCTTTCCCAAACTGAATAGCTTATTACAGATGAATTCCAACTAATGCTGAGTCCAGGAGGTCTATCATCTCCTATCCTAGTTACTATCCCTCTATTATTATAACCTACTATTGTATTACATTTTCTTGGCTGCCATAGCACATTCTTGACTGTTATGGAATTTGTAGCCCTCTAAATACCCAGATATTTTTCCAGAGGAACTTCTAACAATTTCTACCATATTTGTTATTTGTGAAATTGAATCTTTGACCCAAAATGTAAGAGATCACAACTTAACCCAATGTGCCAGCCTGGATGTGCCATTGCTGGATTTGAATCCTGACATACTCTCTCTCTCTCTCTCTCTCTCTCTCTCTCTCTCTCTCTCTCTCTCTCTCTCTCTCTCTCTCTCTCTCTGTCTGTCTCTGTCTCTGTCTCTGTCTCTCTCTCTGTCTCTGTCTCTCTCTCTCTCTCTGACTCTCTGTCTCTCTGTCTCTCTCTGTCTCTCTCTCATCTACTATTAGCTATCCTTCTCAGACTCGACACCTCCAAGATCCCCAACTTAGATCCTATGATTCTCATGGCATTTTTGAATTTGCAATTACTGTTCAATTTTCCAAGAATTCTCCAACCCTTTTCTTTCAAATACTTACTGATGCAGAATGAGGATCAGTGATACTTGACATGTTCTCAACATAAATGAAGATGAAAATTTATTACTTCATCCCAATCAAATCTAGGAAAGAAAAATACAAATAAAATGTCTTCCTGTCTCTGATAATATGTGAGCCAGCAAAGGCTGTGACCAAAGTCAGCTCTAATTCATGATAATGCTATGTAATAGTTTTTGAAGCAATACAGTCCATTGCCAGCATGTAGTAATAGAACAGAGAAGATGAGTTCAAGTCAAGAAAGACAATTAGGGCAACTTTATAACTTTTCCTGAGTCAATCCTAGCCAGTAGAGCTTAATTCTTTTGTTTGAAAGGCTTATGGAATCAGGAATAGTAGGTACTCAAATTCAAATTTCATTACAAAAGTACTAAATGAAGCCAAGACAAAATGATTTGGAGATAGATGGATTACCTGTTGTTTTAGTTATTCATGTTTCTAGGCTTCTAAGTCCATAGAGCACTGGATCTAGAGTCAGGAAGACCTGACAAGTCATTTTATTCTTTTCTTTCTTATTAATATTTTCTTTTTCCAATTATGTATAAAAACTATTTTTTACATTTCTCAAAATATATTTCAAGTTTCAAAGTATCTCCGACCTTCTCTTCCCCCTCAAAGAGAAACCAAACAATTTGATAGAGATTACACATGTGCAGTCATACAAAACATTTCCATATTAGTCATGTTGTGAAAGAAAACGCAGGCCAAAAAACCCCCAAGAAAAATAAATTTTTTTAAAAAGTATGTTTCAATCTGTATTTAGACTCCAGCAATTCTTTCTTTCTCTGGAGGTGATTAGCATTTTCATCCTAAAGTCCTTTTGAATTGTTTTAGCTCATTATATTGCTAAGAATAGCTAAGTCATTCATAGTTATCATCCTTACAATACTGCTGTTACTGTGTACAATGTTCTCCTGGTTCTGCTCAATTCACTTTGCATCAGTTCATATAAGTGTTTCCAGGTTTTTCTGACAATATCCTGCTCATCACTTCTTATAACACAATAGCATTCTATCACAATCATATACCACTCCCCACCCCACCCCCACTTATTCAGACACTCCCCCAATTGATGGGCTTCCCCTCATTTTCCAATTCTTTGCCACCACAAAAAGAGCTGCTATGACTATTTCTGTACGTATAGGTCCTTTTTCTTTTGATCTCTTTGGAATTCAGGTATTGTTGGGGGAAAGGATATGCACAGTTTTATAGCCCTTTGGGCACAGTTCCAAATTGCTCTCCAGAATGGTTGGATCAGTTCACAAGTCTACCATGAATGTATTAATGTCCCAATTTTGCCACATCCCCTCCAACATTGATCATGTTCCTTTTCTGTTATATTAACCAATCTGATAGGTGTGAGATGGTACCTCAAAGTTGTTCTAATTTGCATTTCTCTAATCAATGATCATTTAGAGCATTTTTCATGATTATAGATAGCTTTGATTTCTGTTTAAAAACTGCCCGTTTGTATCCTTTGACCATTTATCAACTGGAGAATGACATGTATTCTTATAAATTTGACTCAGTTCTCTATGTATTTGAGAAATGAGGCCTTTATCAGAGATACTTGCTTTCCTTCTAATCCTGGATGCATTGGTTTTGTTTGTGCAAAACCTTCTCAATTTAATATAATCAAATTTATCCATTTTATAACTTGTAATGCTCTCTATTTCCCATTTGGTCATAAGTTCTTCCCTTATCCATAGATCTGACAGATAAACTATTCTATGCTCTCTTGATCTGCTTATTGTTTCACCCTTTACTTCTAAATAATGTAATACACTCAGCTATCAACCTCTGTTTTATAGGGGAGTTCACTCTATTCCCTTTTACAGTTATGATTTTAACTGTTCACTTCCCTCCATCCGATTCTTTCTCCCTATTTACCCTTCTCTTTCTCTCCTTTCACCTTGTCCCTTCTCCAAAATGTTCTGTTCTGAGGACTTCCCCCAATCCATCCACCCTTCTATCAGCACCACCTTTCTCTTAACCCCTTCCTTTCCTAATTCCCTATAGGATAAGATAGATTTCTGTACCTAACTGAGTGTGCATGTTATTTCCTCTTTTAGCCAATTGTTTTTTTAAGCCTTCACGTTCCATCTTGGAATCAATACTGTATATTGGTTCAAAGGCAGAAGAGTGGTAAGGGCTAGGCAATGAAGGTTAAGTGACTTGCCCAGGGTCACACAGCTAGAAAGTGTCTGAGGCTAAATTTGAACCCATCTCTGGGCCTGGTTCTCAATCCACTGAGCTTCCCAGCTGCCCCTATCAGCCAGTTCTGATGAGAATAGGGTTCAAGCATTGCCCATTAACCACTTATTTTCTCCTCTACTGTAAAAGTTCTTTTGTGCCTCTTTTAGATGAGACAAGTTATGCCATTCTATTCCTCTCCTTTCCCCCTTCTCCCAGTGTATCATTCTTTCTCACCCCTTGATATTATTTTATTTTTTGGATATCATCCCATAATGGTCAACTCACACCAGTGCTCTTTGTCTGCATATATATATTCCTTCTAACTGCTCTAAAATTGATAAAGTTCTTAGGAGTTACAAGTATCATCTTCTCCTTAAAATCAATGAGCTAAGAGCTTCAGAAGCTGCTGTCAAGCTGGTTTGCCAGAGTTCAGTCTTGCCCTGGACTGTGCTCCACTCTCAATCCTAGGAGACATACCTTTCCTACAGATCCTCTACCTCGTCTTGAGATATAAATTTGTTTCACCTCCCATTGTTATTGGTTCTGCCTCTTCAAAATTTGTTTTGAGACACTGTTTTAACTGTGTTTGGAGGGGAATTTGGAGTCCCTGCCTTTACTCCATCATCTTTGCCAAAGTTCAAATCTAGCACATACTTCCTAGCTGTGTGACCCTGGGCAAGTCACCTAACCTATTTGCCTCAGTTTCTTCTTCTCTAAAGTGTGGTTAATGCCATCTACTTCCTCGGATTGTAGTGGGAAACAACTGATAATAATTATAAGGCATTTAGCATAGTGCCTAGTTGTTGTTATTATTATCCATTGCATTATTTTTTAAAATGAGTTTCTGCTATTCAGTGCTTTGGTTTAGTGGCCCTTTGAATTCTGTCTTTTAACTTCATTCTCTATTCTATTAGCTCACAATGAAATGAGCAAAGATCAATTATGTCTTCCAAGGACTTCTCCCATTGCATAAGCCAATAGAACTTTAGAGGAAAAACTGTACTTGTGAATGCAAAGCCTTGTATTTGGGCTGTCAAGGCTTCTTATATCCTAAAAGCCTCAGCATCATTCCCAAGGGGGCAGCCACACTGGAAACCAGCAGGACAAAATTCTTCTTCCACAATCAATTATTTCATTGATCTACTGATGGAGATCCCAGTTTATTCATGGCTCAGGAAATTGTTTTTTTATGAGTTGCCATCCCCCAGTTCCTCATGGTCCTCTGGTGGCTTCCCCCCTCCCCCGGCCTGTACAAACTTAGTTACATTGGTCTCTGGACAAAAGACACAGTCTGTCATTGAGTCTGTACTCAAACCCTTTCCAACTTGGAAGAGCTTACTGAACGTCTTGTGTCGCAGCCATAGGCTTTGAGAATCCATCCATCCATCTCTCATCGCCTTGCTACAATGAGTCAACCCAAGAGGATGCCAGTGGGGGGAGGCTGCTCCCTTAGGTCCACTTTAGTGGCACCTCCATTGCTATTTGAGTTGAAAACCCCTGCTTCTTTTGTGCATCCTCACCATTCACTCCCTGGATAGCCTCCACTTTTCCAGTGTCCCCACTAAAATCTATTGTGCAAATCTATACCCAGCACTCTAGATAAGGACTCACCAGAGCAGAGGATTGTTAATGCAACCTGGACTTACAGTTAGCTTTCTTGAGTGTTATAGTGGTGAATAATATTGAGCTTGCAGTCCACTACAACTCCCAGATCATTTTCATACGAATTATTATCTAGGTAAGCCTATTTAAAGTTTAAGTAAAACTAAAAAACAAAGTAAATTAAGTAAACGGGGCTAGAAGTGGATACCATGACACTGGAATGGCCTCTCTAGCTATGATGAGCCCCAGGGGATGTTTATAAGAGCTTCAAGGTCATCTAATCCAAAGAGAGGTGAAGAAACTCACACAGGAAATAAAGAACAGTCAGAATTTGAATCCAAGTCCTTTAACTCTAAGTCAGGCATGCCTTTCACTATACCAGTAGGCCTTAACGGGTTTAGATAAAAGTACTTCTCCAACCCAGGGAAATTCTTTGAGGAGCGAGAGCTGCCTCCACATCATCTGGAACACTGGCAGTACATGAGGATAAGGGTGGGCAGGGACACAGGAAGGGGAACTGTGCGACAGACAAGAGTAACAGAGGAAAGAGATTATTTAAGCCTTGACTTCATTGCTGGGGATACTGGCTTGGTGAGGCACCTGGCTCCCGAGAATAACTCGACATCAGCTGAAATCTACTTTTTTGGTTAGATGTCTGCAGGTATCCATGAATTGTGGCAACACATGACTGCCTTCCTGTCAAGAACATTTGCTTAATGTATGACAGCTTATCTTTTTAATTAAGTTTATTTATTTATTTAATTAATTTAGACTAGTTTTCCATGGTTACATGATTCATGCTCTTTCCCTCCCCTCCTCCCACCCCCTCCCGTAGCCAATGAGCAGTCCCACTGGGTTTCACATGTGTATGACAGCGTATTTATCTAAGACATGGTCATTATTTCATTTTGGCAAAGATATTTGTTCTCAATTAACACGGCGACCCTGACACTTTAGCTGCCTTCTTTCCCATCAGCCTTTGTGGAACATTAGTGCAGGTTCCTACAATTAAAGCCTTTCAGGAGAAAAAATTGTCTCCAGCTGAGGAGGGCTTGGTGGGTACAGATTTAGGAACTCAGTGGGCAGGAAGAGAAGGCTTGTTCTTGCAGGGAAGCCTCTTTCTGGAGGGATGGAGAGCTCCCACCTTAGCTCTCACTGAGAAAGGAGGAGGAGAGATCTAGCTGCCATTTCTCTCAGAGAGAGGTGAGGGACCTGGAAAGTAGTAAAGAAAGGCACCAGATGTCAGGAGGGCAGGCCCAGAGCATTCACTGCAATGGTGGGACACGTCCTAAGGGCTGGCAACATTGGACAACCCTTTCTCACTGGTGATTCTCTTTCTCCTCCCATCACATCCTCACTGCGGGAGGGAGACGTTCATAGGTGTTTGGGTCACATAAGGTTGTGCTTCATGTTGCTACAGAGTCCACACATAGCATTTACAAGCCTGTAAAGGTGGGGGGGGGGACAAGCAATGATGATAGGTAACACTCAGACCTGGTCCAGCATCACTGAATCAAATGGTGCCAGCTGAGCAAGGTACACCCAATTGATAGTCCTGAGCGTCTTCTCTTTCCTCATTGCCATGACCCTTGCTCAGGTATTCATCAGTAATTTCTTGAACTACACCATAACATGACTACAGGCCCTATCCCTGTTCTCTGCCCCTTCTAATCCATCCCAAGTATGCCTGCCAAAATAATCTTCCTTACGCATAGATTTGCTCACTTCCTGTTGTCTAGAGGCCTGGCATTCAAGGCCCCCAACAACCTGGTGCCACCCTGCCTTCTTTTTTGAAAATGTTACATCAATCTTATTTTTCATACCTTTATCATTTTCCAAGGCCATTCCCTCCCTCTCACCCAAGAGAGCCCTCTGAAACAGAGGGAAACGAAGCAAAACAAATGAGACACATTGATTAGGGTTGATAGCAGGTGCCTCCTTTTACACTTGCCATCTATATCCCCTTTACCACTGAATTCCAACTCATCCATCAGAATTAAACTCAGGCAATGGCTGCTCCCTCAATGATTGCTTCCCGGAGGGTAAGTAAGTCTTCCTCTTTGGTTGGGACCAATCTGATGCACTGATGGCGGAAATTGATGTGTTTCTACATTTGTGTCTCAGGATCAATGAGTCACACTAAAGCTAGAAAAGACCTTAAAGGTCATAAAATCCAACCCTCTAATTTTCCAACCTGTCATCTTGCTATTTCTTAGACACAGAATTTCCTCTCCTATATCTGTGCCTTTGCCCATGCCTGGAATCTTCTCCCTCCTCACCTCTGCCTGATGGAATCACCTCTTACAGAAGCTCTTTTTTTTCAGTGAATGCCTAATGAATGCTTACTGAGTCAATGAATGAAAGGCTGGATAAATGCAGAAGCTGAGAACCAGACACAAGTTGCTTCTTGCCAGGCAGTCTTCTCTTCAGTGTCTCTCTCGACCTCAAGGCAGTTGGCAAAAGCCCCAGCCATTCATGCCCAGGGCCCAGTAACTTCGTCAGTGCCAGCCTTATAAAAGTACTGCTTTCAACAGAATTTTCTCCTCTGTTATTCTGGACGTGATGAACAAGTGAGTCCCACTAAATAGTATCCTGTGTTTCTCTCACTCCCAGGCTCTGCCTTGATCCTTGATTCTATTAGCTCCAGGGCTCCTGGCTTGTAGCTCTAGCCTGATGAATTGATCAGTCCAGAATTTACAGAGACCTACTCTGTGCCTACTATTATACTTGGCACTTAAAAATGGGATGGGGGCAAAGACACAAAAGACCCAGTTCTTTTTCCTTGGAGCTCATAGTGAATCTGGAGAGCTGAACCCTTAAAGATCACTCAGTAAATAAACACTTTTTTTCTAAACTATAATCTTCCATCTTAAAATCCCAACTAAGTATTTATTCTAAGGTACAAAAGCAGTTAGGGCTAGGCAATGGTGGTGGTGGGGGTAAATGACTTGCCCAGGGTCACACACAACTAGGAAGTATCTGAAACTGCATTTGAACCCAGGACCTCCCATCTCCAGTTCTGGCTCTCTATCACTGAGACAGTTTAAGTAAACATTTATTAAATATCTACTATGTACCAGGTACTGCACTAAGCAATGGAGATATATCGGAAAGAAAAATTAATATGGTCCTTGCCCTTGAGGAGCTCACAATCTAATGGGGAAGATAACATGCTAATCAACACATACAAATGAGTTACATAAAGGATAAATGGGAAATATAAAACAGATGGAAGACACTAGAATTAATAAAGATTGGGAGAAGCAACTAATGAAAGGCAGGATGGGGTTAGGAATAGCAACTGCCCCAGGAATTAGGAAACCTGGGATCTAGTTCGAGTTCTGCTTCTAACTGTGTTTTTTTTGGGGGGGTAAGTTAGGGCTTCAGTTTCCTCCTCCATAAAATGGGGGGGTAGACTTCACAATCTCTAAGCAATGGCTATTCTTTCAGCAATAGAGTTCTGTGATTTTAATACCTGGAAAATTTACATCCGTTTTTGGGTCTTAGTTTCCTTTTCTGTTAAATTCAGGGGTTGAATAAGAATCTCTAAGTTCTCTTCAAGTTATGATATTCTCTGGAGAGCCACAAGGGGTCTCTGCTAGCCACTTCCCTGATGCCATTTAATGGGAAGCATATTGAGAACCTGGGCAAGATTACAATCACCCTGGTGATTATTGCCCTTTTCCCCATGAATGGAAGAAGTAAACCACTCCATGACTCTCAAAGTAGACAAACACCTGTACCTACTCTTCAGTCAAGATGGGTATTGTTAGTTTGAATTTTCCCAATCAAAGTTAGCTCTTGATCCAGTATCCTACTAGCAAAGTCCTACCTCCTTCTTGGAAGTGCTACATTTCACTAATATTAATCAGTCACATGACCTTGGCACAATGGTGTCCCTTCCCCATAAGAATGGACAGGTCAGACTTAACTATATATAATGCTTTACTTTTAGCCTAGACAAAATAGAATTAGTAAAGCAACACATAAACCTGCTACCACATAGCTGCATGCCCACAGCTTCTCCTGGACAGTGGCAGTCCACCCATAGTGTAGGGAGCTCTATAGAGACACAGATTGGTTTGTTTAGCTTCACGTAAACATTCCCTCTTTAAGTATGCAAATGACATGTAGAAGAGGCTACAAAGCTCCTATCTTATATTTGACTAATGCTTCCAAAAGACCAAGTTTTTGATGAAGAGTCAGGAAGTATTCTGAATATGGGACTCCATTCCTCCTCAAGGACACAGGATCCCTTAAGAACTGGAACTCCTATAACAGCAAAGGAAAGTAATGAATGCTGGAGGGGATGTGGCAAAGTAGGGACATTAATTCATTGCTGGTGGAGTTGTGAAATGATCCAACCATTCTGGAGGGCAATTTGGAACTATGCCCAAAGGGCGACAAAAGAATATCTACCCTTTGACCCAGCCATAGCACTGCTGGGTCTGTACCCCAAAGAGATAATGGACAAAAAGACTTGTACAAAAATATTCATAGCTGCGCTCTTTGTGGTGGCCAAAAACTGGAAAACGAGGGGATGCCCATCAATTGGGGAATGGCTGAACAAACTGTGGTATATGTTGGTGATGGAATACTATTGGGCTAAAAGGAATAATAAAGTGGAGGAGTTCCATGGAGACTGGAACAACCTCCAGGAAGTGATGCAGAGCGAGAGGAGCAGAACCAGGAGAACATTGTACACAGAGACTAATACACTGTGGTATAATCGAACGTAATGGACTTCTCCATTAATGGCGGTGTAATGTCCCTGAACAATTTCCAGGGATCTAGGAGAAAAAAAACACTATTCATAAGCAAAGGATAAACTATGGGAGTGGAAACACCGAGGAAAAACAACTGCCTGAATACAGCGGTTGAGGGGACATGACAGAGGAGAGACTCTAAATGAACACTCTAATGCAAATATTATCAACAAAGCAATGGGTTCAAATCAAGAAAACATGTAATGCCCAGTGGATTTACGCGTCGGCTATGAGGGGTGGGGGGGAGGAAAAGAAAAATCTATGTCTTTAATGAATAATGCTTGGAAATGATCAAATAAAATATATTAAAATAAAAAAAATAAATAAATAAAATAAAAAAAGAACTGGAACTCCTGATGGTCCATAGTTTTTTCATTTGGTGCCTTGTCACTCAGAGAGACTTCCAATTGCTTTTCACTACAACTACCAAAGGTCTATAGGAAAGGGCAGATAGGTCTGGAGAGAAATTCTGCCCTGTTTGCCATCTCTGTCTCCAACCTAGACTCCTTCCATTCTTCCATTTCCATTTCCAGAGGCCATCAAGTATGCCCCATGCCCTCAAAGTCTCTAAGTTACTTTTGGACATACATACTGTCCATCGATGACCAAAATCTTGGCATCTGATGCCACTGGGGGTCAGGGTGATAGAGCAAAGAGCAGCTGCATATGAATCCAAGTCCTCACTTCCACTCTAGGGGCCTGGGTTTATGCCTCTGTCAAAACAAAGAGGTTAGACTAGATGTCTCTCTAAACAAAAAATCTAGAGGCAGTTCAGTGTGGTGGAAAGAGTAATGGGTTCCCTCATCTGTCAAATGAAAATAGCACAAGGCCTTGTAAGAGAAGCATTGTGTAAACCCAAGAGCAAGGCCTTTGAGCATGCTACTGCCGCTTCCCATGAGGCTATACTGAATAGCCAGAGGATGAGCGGGCTTCATAAATTAAATCAAATACATTATGTAGTGCGTTTATTTTTATCTGAGTCTACAGCCCTCGGATTATTTTTATCACCTTTTTAAAAGGAGAATTCAGTTCTCCCTGGCCGTCCCATCAATTTGTCAAGTTTGGATTCTGAAATCTATATATCCATATAAAATTTACACCCCCTCCAAGCATATTTTTATCCCCACATAAAATTTATGGCAACTGTGCTTTGCCAATATGGCTCCCATAAAGGTTTTGTTTAGACGGATAGTGTGGATGCTATACAGGGAAAACTATTTCCTTGGGGCTGGCTGATCAGGGGTAGAAGCTATGGGGTGGAATAGTTTAAAATAAGTCTTTTGGGGAAGCAGATTGGTGGAATGGAACAGCACCAAAATTGTATTCAGAATACCTGGGTTCAAATACTGCCTCTCATGTGACAGAGATATAACTCATCTGAGCCTTAATGTCTTCATCTGTAAAATGGGGATAATCACACTTGTCCTGAATGTCTCAAAGGGCTGTGGTTAGGAAATCATTTGGTAAGCCCTACCACACTCACATCAGGCACATGTCAGCCAAACATGACTACATCGAAATCACAAGATAACTGGTCTATCTGAGCCTCATGGAATATTGAGAGCTAATGGGAAAAGAGATTATTGAATGACAAGGAGCTCCAGAGCAGAGAAAAAGCATGGACAAAGGGTCCAGTTCAATCAGGAAAACCTGAATTTAAGTCTCATTTCAGACACATAGAACTGTGTAACTCTGGGTAAATCATTTAACCTCAGTGTTCCTGGTCCAATTCCCTGAGTGTAAGTAGCAGAGAAGGCATCAACCCTTAATGGTGGAGCCCTTAAATAAGAACTTGTTACACCCCTCCCACAAAAAATAGCTTCTGGTTATATGGCTTTAGGGCTGACTACCCCTATACATTGGTGAAAGGAAACCTGGTGTTAACAAGTAGAAAGATGATCTTGAACTCAGAATGACCCTGGTTCAAGTCTTACTCCTCATCCATTCTTATCACATGACCTTGGGAAAGTTACTTAGCCTCTTACTATATAGTTAAGCCTGATGTGTCCATTCTCATGGGGAAAGGACATTCATTGTGCTAAGGTCACATTACAGGGTCTCTGGAACAACTCCCAAGTTGCATAACAATGACTGATCAGTATTTGTAGAGGGAATTTCTTTTTTTTTAATTTAGAAAATTTTATTTAATTAATTTCAAATAGCTTTCCATGGTTCCAAGATTCATATTCTTTCCCTCCCCCTTCCCGTAGCTGACACACAATTCCACTGGGTTTTACATGTGTCATTGATCAAGACCTATTTCCATATTATTGATATTTGCATTAGGGTGATCGCTTAGAGTCTACATCCCCAATCATATCCCCATTGACCCATGTGATCAAGCCACTGTTTTTCTTCTGTGTTTCTACTCCCATAGTTCTTCCTCTGGATGTGGATAATGTTCTTTCTCATGAGTTGTACAGAGAATTTCTTGATGGTAGGTCCTATGCCAATGAAATCACAAGTCTTATTCAAAAAAACAGCATCAATATAGTCCTTTCCATATGTCTCACTCTAGTCTTACCACAAGCCTGTTATAGAGTACTACAAGTCCTTTTTACTCCCAATTTGCAGATAGGAAAACTGAGACTCAGATGAAGGTGTTGATCTAGCTGATTTCTATCAGCTTAAAAGCAGAAAAATTAATTGGCTCAGGATTGGGAATCTCTCAATAGAATCACAATTAGGGCAAGGGCTTAGAGAACTCAGTGGTTTGCCTAAGGAGTAATTAATAGTAAATGTTATAATCAGGATTCAAACCTGGTCTTTCTGGCTCAAAATCTAGCACTCTAGCCATTATACTCTGCCATGTTCCCTTAATATATTATTGTGTGCTCTATTTTCCCCCTACTAGACTAGAATCTCCAGCAAGGCAGGGTCAGTATTTTATCTGGTATAAATTTTCCTCCATTCTGTGCCCTTCTAGAATTTTTAATACCTGGTATTGAATTTTTTATTTAATTGAGCACATACAGAATCTCAGAGAGTTGGGAAGGCAATCAATCCAATGGCATCTAGTCTAACACATTCTTTTAAAGGAGATCCCTTTGCAAAACAACAATCTTTCCTGAAAGACCCCTGGCAAGGGACCTCTCACTGCCTCCCAAGGCAGCCAATTCTGGGATTACATCATGAATTAAGGTTATTAACTTAGGATCTCATTATCCAGGTCCTAGCATGGCACCAACTCAAATGGAGAATAGGACCTGGAGTATCTGGTGGGGCCATGTTGCAAGGTAAATTTCCCCCAAGGATATTGGCAGCAGCAAGAACTTAGATCAAGCTTCCCATGATATCCACCATCCAACAAAGACAGGCTGGAGAAGAGAGGGGGACACAGAGTGACTGTAGCTGCCAATGACAGATGCTAAGTTGAAAGGAAAGAGCTAGCAGAAATATTATGGTGTTATATTAAAAAAACCTGAATTTGAATTTAGAGGACCTGTATTCAAATTCATGGCTGTCACTTAGAGGAGCACAGAATTTAGAAAAGAGTGGGGCCTTAGAGATCCAATCACCTTGTTTTATAGAAGAGGAAATTAAGACCTAGAGAGAAGAAATCATTTGGCAAGAATCACAGCTAGTTTCATGTCCTCTGGTTCAAAACTAGCATGGCATAGAATGCTGGACTTAAGGCAGGAAGATGTAGGTTTTAATCTTAGCTCATACTCTTACTATCTATGTGACTCTAGGCAGATCACTTGGCCTCTGTGAGCCTCAGTTTCCTCATCTATGAAATGGGTATGAGTAATTACTTCAAAGGGTTGTTGCTGAGGATAAATGATATAATTATCTCTTTTTTTTACCATTTTTCAATTACGTATAGAAACAATTTTTGACAATTGTTATGTGACATTTTCTAATTCAGATTCTCTCCTTCCATCCCTCCTCCACCTCCCATGGTGGTAAATAATCTGATATAGGTTTTAGCAGTGCTATTATGCAATACATATTTCCATATTCCTCATGCCATGACAAAAGATACATATCACGCATACAACCAAAAACTCATGGAGGAAATGAAGCAAACAATGGAGTGCTTTAATCTGAAATCAGACTTCAACAGTTCCTTCTTTGGCTATGGTTAGCATTTTTCATCCTGAGTCCTTTGGACTTATCTTGGAACCTTGCTTGATGCAAGGATCTTAAGTCAAATCTTAAATATACCAACATTCTATATATAACGTATAAGATTAATGTCGGTTGTTATTATTACTATTATTATTATCATGACTTCCATGGTAAACTTGGGCATACAGCCTCTCGGGCCCTCTGCAAACTCACTAGATGATGTCTAAGGTCCTCTCGTGGAGCTAAATGCTATGATTCAATAATCCCATGAATTGGATACTTCAAATACTCTCTAAATATAGGTCCCATGCACTCCTGAGATTTTGAAGTCATTCAGAAGTTGGACAACCATCCACTCATTAGATCTGTATTATGAACTGAGCTGAGCAACCTGCTGTCTTCCAGCACCCTTTCCATTTAACAGTCAACACTCTTTGCTACTTTCATTACCATAGACTTCTCCAAAGGAATGGCCCATGATCACCATGCTATTGAAAAATATCCCCAAGCATGCTTCCAGTTCACAAGATCCTTGCCACTGAAGAGGTCCTCTAATTGATGCTAATGCCCTTTACCATCATCTGATTCCAGGATTTCTTCTTGTTCTGAGTGATCATTCTCTAAGTAGGAGGATTTGTGGCTTTCTCTATGGTGGTCAGCTCCATGATTTATCTCACTAGAGGGGAGCAGAGGCCAGGACTGGAGAATCCCAAAGGCGGAAGCCATTTGCCTCTTGCTTCCTGAGGCCATCTGAACCAGGAAGCATGATGTATCAAAGAGAACACTGGATTATAAAGAAATGAAGGCGTCTAGTGACCCCTTCAATTTGAAATCCTACAAATATCTCAATTGGGGTTTTAGAAACCTCTGGCTAGAGCTGCAACCTAGGTGGGGCTACCTGGTCTTTCTTCTGGTACACTAGATTGTAGAGAGCATAATAATGCTTTTAAATAATTATCATATTTGACCCCCATTGCCTAGCCCTTACCACTCTTCTGCCTTGGAACCAATGCACAATATTGATTCTAAGATGGAAGGCAAGGGTTTAAAAAATAATGATGATTGTAAAAGATTGCATAGTTGTTAAATATGTCACATTTACATTTTGGCTGTGCTTTCCTCCATTAGCAGTAAAGAAATAGTACCTCTTAGAACCTAGTTAACAAAAATAATGAGTTTAACTAGGAGCAGATGGCAGGCTTCCTCCTCCAGATCCCAACCTACTAGGTGAGCTCCTCCTTGGCCTGGCCTGGTATGTACAGTACAGCCTGTTCTCCCAATTGCCTCCCTACCAACAGCCTCCCAAGTGACCCACTCTGGCTGAGGCTGGTGTACTGAGGACTCCCCACCTGCTCCACTTCACTTGCCTTAACTATTTCTAATATTCTTTTCACATCAAGAATGAGAAAGTTTATTTGAAAACACTTTTCATGCCACTCAGCATGGGCATCTACAATTCAAGTTACTGCTCTTTCTTGGGTCCTCTGGTCTGGTACATGCATTGACTTTGTTTCATTGGCAAACACCCCCTCCAAGATGGCTTCAGTCTGCCAGACAGAAGGATGCAGAATTTCCCACTTGAACAGGGGTTAGGGTGGATGGAGCCAGTTGCCATGGTAACAACTCATTGATCCATGCTGTGAGGAGAGAGGTGTTCTGGATGAATGAATATCCAAAGATCTAAAGCTCGCCCCCTCAAAGGTTAAAAAGAAAAGACTTAATCAACTGGCATTTGCTGGTCAGCCCTTTTAGCTGGTTTAGAGGCAATTATGGAGAAAGAGAAAGAAGGCAAGATTTGGAATCAGAATACCTACATTCAAATCCCAAATCTATTACTTTCCTGGGTGATCTTGGGCAAATTGCTAAACCTTCCTGTGTCTCAGTTTCCTTCTGTGAAATAAAGAAGTTGGACTATCTGGTCTCTGAAATACCTTCCAACTTGTGATCCTGTGTATTAATTCTAACTACAGAGAGCAGCCTCATATACTGGAAAGAGTCCTGTAACTCTGAAGTTCTGCTCTGCTACTTAGTAGTTGTGTGACCTTGGCCAAGTCATTTAATTACTCTGGACCTCTGTTGCTTATTTATAAAATAATAGGTTTCTTCCAACTGGCTTTAACAGGCTATTTCCTGTGGAGGAGATAAAGACAGAAACATTTGCATTCCCTAAACTCTGGATAATAGAACCTGGGCTTTTATTCCAATTTTATCCCTTGCTTTCTATGTGATACTTCATTCTTAAAAGCTTCCCTTCATTCTTAGACTGACTTTCCCTGTAAAATTTCAGTCCTTAGGTTTCTTCCTATCCTTCCTTTGAACCCTCTAAAATCTGCTTCCAAAAAATATAGAGCAAGTCATGGAATCATTTGTAAAATAGAAGAAATAATATCTTTCTACATCCCTTTCAGGGTTTTCATGAGAAAAGTACTTTTTAATGCATAAAGAAGTGACTTCCTGCCAAGATGGCCTCCTGAACAAGAGAAAGCTACCGAGCTCCCACATATCAACTCCAGCAAGACCATGAAGTTTGCACCGAACTGAATAATAACCAATAAATATGATGGGAAACTACAATTACTTCTTCAAATCAAGCTCTGTGCAAAAAGACAGGCAGCATCCCAGGAGCCATAGGAAATTAGCAAAACCAGTGAAAGCAGTCCACAAAGGGACCAGAAGCAGAACACTACAAAACTTTGGGTCCAGGGCAGCAAAAAAGGCTCTCCTGAAAAAGCCCAAAGATGGTGGGCCTTGGAAACCCTAAGGAAGCTTCACTGGACAGCAACTAGCAATCAGCAAGGTGATACAGCTTTCAGACTAAAACAGCTTAGGGCCAAAGGATCTGATGTTTTTAATACAATCTCTTGAGATGCTATGAAGACCTCTAAAGATGCAGTGCTCTGAACTTCAGAGATCCAGGAGGGCTTCACCCCAAGAAGTAGAGGTCAGCACAAAATCCCAAAGGAACCTGGATGGAACCAAGTAGGATTTACCACTCCATTCATGAGTCCAGCAAGAGGTCGAACCTGGCTCTAGCACAAATCCCTAATTACTCTGAAGAGATGAATAAAACAAAGAAAACACTAGCAAGTATCAAAAATTATTCCAAATCTACCTCAGGGTGTAGATTTTCTACAAGGACTACACAAATACCCAGAAGAAATTAAGCAATGGATAAATAAAAGTTCCCCCCAAAAGAATAATTTAAAGAATAACTTAGAAAAAAGGGGGCAAACTTTACCTGTCAAACTCCCTAAAAACTAGAAAATATTAAACAAAAATCAATCACTCCATAATACAGCAAGAAATAATAGAAAAAAATAAAATTTTAAATAAAATATGTCTGATATAAAAAAACAACTGACCTGGAAAACAGGTCAAGGAGCAATCATTTAAGAATCGAGTTTGGAGACTATATTTGAATAATATATTTAAAATGTTCAGATCTATTAAAATTAGAGGGCAAAGTAAAGATAAAAACAATTCACCAATTGTTTCCTAAAGAGACTTCCAAAAAGGAAAACTCCTAGAAATGTCACAGACAAAATTTTGTGAAATAAAAACTCTGTATACATCCAGAAAGGCACTATAAGTGGGATCACACAAGATCAGGCAGCTTCCACTAAAAATGAGAGGAGACCTTGGAATACAATATCTCAAAAGACAAGATATATAACTTTTCTACCAAGAATAATTTTCCCTGCAAAGCTGAGTATAATGCTGGAGACATAAGTGATCACAGGAAATTCCAACCACTATGAAAAATTATTGAGAATATAATTCAGTAACACTTGCAATCAGAGACTCAAAGAGGAAAAATAAGTATTTTCCACAGGGACTACATAAATACCACGGGTCTTTAATGGAACAAAGGACTTTGAAACATTCCTAATGAAAAGACCACAGCTGAGTAGGAACTTTGAAATGCAAAAACAAGAGTCAAGGGAAATCTGCAAACCTTATTTTATTTGGCCAATTGGAATGGGCTGAATGATGATCCCATACAAATGGTTCTAATAGGAAAAGAAAAAAGTGTCCTTTCAGAACTATAATATCTTCAAAGAGCAATGAAGGAGTTACATAAGAAAAACAGAGATCCTGGGAAACAAATTCTTCCTCCTCTGAAGGTTTGAACAAGAGGAAGAGAAGGGATGTTAAAAACAGGTAATTTAAGAATCAATGACTCCCACTGAATAGGTAAAAATGCTGCAAACATCTAGAAAGAAAGAGTTCAAGTCCCATGGAACTATAAACTAAAAACCAGAAGAGAATATTATAAAGCTGTGGTCATTAAAATGTTTTGGTACTGATTAAGAAATACAGAGGTTGATCAATGAAACCATTTGAGTACACAGTATACAGAATTGAGAGAGCTTAGAAACATAGTTTTTAGAAAACCCAAAAAACACAGCTACTGGGATAGGGACTCATTAACTGACAAAAACCAATGGAATATTTGGGAAAGCGTCTGGTAGAAAATGCGTATAGACCAAAATTTCACATTATAAACCAAGATAAACTCCAAATGGATACATAACTTAGATGTAAAAGGTAACATCATAAGGAAATTAGAAGAACAAGGAAGAAATTGTCTCTTCAAGGGAAGAGTTCATGACTTAAATGATAGAATCATATAAAATAAAATGGATAATTATGATTATATAGAATTGGAAAGTTTTGGCATAAACAAATACAATGCAGTTAAAATTAGAGGGGAAACGGGTAACTAGGGAAAAATATTTGAAATAAGTTTCTCTTATAAAAGCCTCACATCCAAGATATATCAGGAAACAATACAAATTTTTAATACAAAAATCTGTTCTCCGATAGATAAATGTTCCAAAGGATATCAATAGGCAGTTTCTAAAGAAAGAAAGCTTCACTCTCAAAACTATTTGAATGAAATGCTTCAAATCTCTCCTGATTAGAGAAATGCAAATAAAAGCAACTCTGATATACAACCTTACTCCCATTCGTTTGGTAAAGCTAACAAGGGGGAAATGAGAAATGTTGGAGGAACTATGGGAAATGGGCACATTAATACACTCTGAATTGTTTCAGTCATTCTGGAAAGCAATTTAGAAGTATGCCCCTAGCCCCTAGTCAAAAGGTGTATACCTTTTGACCCAAATATATTACCTATATCCCAAAAAGGCAAAGAAAGAGGGAAAAAGATCCATATGCATGAAAACATTTATAGCAACTCTTTTTTTGTGTAGTAGTTAAAAACTGCAGGCTAAGGCAATGCCTATATATTTGTGGAATGATTAAACAAATTATGGTACATGGATGTAATAGAATATTGCTGTAGTGTCTTAAGAAACTATGAAAGTTTCACAAGAAACTGGAAAGATCTCTATGAACTAATACGAAGTGAAGTGAGAAAAATTTATGACAACAATATTGTATTAAAAAAACAAATTTGAAAAATGTTAGAAGCCAAACTAATGAAAAGATAAACTATGAGTCCATAGGAGTCAAGAAAGATCATGTTACCTACCTCCTGCCACAGAGGTTATAGACATAAAATTCAGAATGCAATCTAAAGTTTTTGATCATGTCCAATGTGGGAATTGTTTTTCTAAATATTTCTTATGAGGGTTTTGGTTTTGAGAGTTTTTTCATTGTTCAGTTAGTGCTTGAGAGGGAGAAATAATAATTGCTTAGAAAATTAATTGCTCAATTAATTAGAAAATGGCATAAAATTTGAAACAAGAGAAGATCTCAGAATATACTATTTCAAAAGACTTACAACTTAGAATAACTTACCCTGTAAAACTGAATATAATCTACAGGGATAAAAATAGATCTTAATGGGAAGAAAGGACTTTACGGTATTTCTGATGAAGAAATTAGAACTAAGTAGAAACTGTTAAATACAGAATTCAGAGAACCCTCTAAAGGTAAATTTATTTGAGTAATTAGAAGGAACTATATGATGAGACAGTGTTAACATTCTAGTAGGCAGAGAAAAGAAACAGCAGTTCCTTAGGAACTTTGATGATTTAAAGGGTATTGAAGAATTCAAACAAGAAAAATGATCAGCGTGGGAGTAGATTGCTTCTGTTCTAAGGGCCTGGAGAGGAGAAAGAGGAGGGAAGACAAAAGCAGGAAGACAGTATAGAAAGGAGGAAAAGGAGGGTATCACTTTCTATTTCTTATATTTGGTCTATGAGGAGATTATACAAAAACATGGAAGAAGGGGTGGAAGGAGTGAGCAAAAATAAGCTTTTTCTTATCTGTAATGGAAAAAGGAGGGCTGAACACAGTTTGTTATAGTCATACATGAAACTCAACTAGAAAGGAAATAAGTGGGATGGGAGATAGAGTGGTTAAGAAGGAGGATAAATATGAGAGAAAGAATGAACACAAGCAAAACAAAATTCCTGATCCTGGAGGAAGAATTAAAAGAGGAAAAAAAGAAAAGAAAAGAACTAGCCTCTCAGGGTGTGCCTTAGAGTGTTCCTTTGATAATTGAGGAATGGCTGAACCAGCTGTGGTATATTAATGTAAAGGAATTTTATTGCATCATAAAAATGATAAAAAAGATTTTGGAGATTCCTGTGTGGTATGAAGTGAACCAGAGTTAATTCAGTAGAACCAGGAGATCAGATTGTACAAGGACAAAAACATTGTAAAGAAAAATAACTTTAAAAAGACTTAAAACCTCAGATCAAAGCAATGATGAACCATGTCTCTGGGGGATTTACAATGAAATAGGTTGCCCATGTCCTAAGAGAAAAGTGATGGACTCAAGGTGAAGAAAGAGATGCGTTTTGGGGACAGGGCCATTGTATGGATTCGTTCTGTTTTGATTATGCTGATTTGTTGCAAGGCGTTTTTCTCCTTTCCTTCTCTTGGTTAACTGGAAGAAAGGAGTCAAGGGGGAAGAGGGGCTTAACAATAGCAATGCCAATAAAAGGGCTATCATAACACTTTTTAAATGTGCAGAAGGGAAAAGAAGGAAGTGCAGAGAAGTAGGACAATTTTTGAAATAATGCACAGAATACATATGTGTATGTATGCAGATGTGTGTATAAGTAAATAGTGTGACTGGAGATTGATGGTTTCATAGAGGATTCTTTTTTATGTTCTGTTATATAGATGGCAATGCTCTTTTTTAGCATTTGCGTTTTTTCTTTTAAAATAAAATTAAACAATATGTCATTTTAAAAATAATCCTTAAAGAGCTAGAGAAATGAACAACAGCCCCTTGCATATCATTTTTAAAAGTCCTAATCTTCCATCTTAGAATAAAAACTAAGTACTTGTTCCAAAGCAGAAGAGTGATAAGAGCTAGGCAACTGGGATAAAGTGATTTGCCCAGGGTCACACAGCTAGGAATTGTTTGAGGCTACCTTTGAACCCAGGGTCTCCTGTCTTTAAGCATGACTCTATCCCCGGAGCCACCTAGCTGCTCTATGTGTAAATAGGGTGGGATTTTTTGCATTTTTATATATAGTATTTCATTCATCACATTCTCTGACACTAGAATACAAGCTCTTTGAGGGCAGACTCATTTTTTCTTTGTATTTGCAGCACCTAGCACAATACTTTGCACATAGTAGGTATTTTTAAAGGTTTGCTGTATTTAATTGAACTGAATCAAATTTAATCAAATCAAATAGAATTTGATCATTGTAACTACCCTAATAAGTCTTTTTTAACCCTTACTTTCTGCCTTAGTAACGACTCTAAGACTGAAGGGTAAGGGCTAAGCAAATGGAGTTAAGTGACTTGCCCAGGGTCACACAGCTATACCTTTGCAAGTCTTAACCTCATTTTGGATAGGAGGTAGCTGAAGCACCCAGAGGGTAAGTAATTTGCCCAAGTCACATAGTGAGGAAGTGGAAGCACCAGGATTTGGTCCTGGTCGTCTTATTCTCAAGCTAATGCATTGGATTACTTGATGATATACCATTTGACAACACTTTGATGAGCTCATATTTTTCTACTGCTGGAAGCAATGTGCTTCAGTTCAACATAAAAGATTGGCTTTGCACCCAGATGTTGCATAAATTAAACGACTCAAGAAAAGAAGCACCCAAATCAACCTATTTCTTGCCCACTTCCAGAACACTGTAAAACTCATTGTGCTCTTCAGACCTGATGGAAGGGAGAGCCTCAGTCCTCTCTCTCTCTGCTAGTAGCTCCCATGGGAAACCTCTGTGGCAAAATGGAATGTCCAGCTGTAGTCATGGGGTACAGGAATTAGCATAATTTTAAGAACAATCGATAAACATTTACTTAGTGTTTACTAAGGGAAAAACAACCCCTGCCCACATTTTGATGGTATGGTGGGGAGGGGAGAGAACCTATCAACAGACACAAAGGAACAGACAGAAGGTAACCTTAGAGGGGGAAGCCCCAGCATCTATAGAGCCCTTTGCACAAGGAGGTTCTATTTGAGCTGAGTCCAGGCATGGGGGTCACCAAATGCCAAGTCTTGGAGATGAGAGATGGAATGCCATGGGCAAGGAATAGTAAGTAAGCCAGTATGGTTGTATGATAGAGTTCTCAGAGGAGAGTAATAGAAGCAAGTTGGGTTTGGGAGATAAAAGAATGAGTTTTCTTTTGGATACATTGAGCGTGGGATGCCTTTAGGATGTGCAGCTTGAGAGGTCCAAAAGGTAGTTGGTGATGGATGCGAAAGCAACGTTAGAGTGAGCTACCGTTGCTGTCCTTTGTACTAGAAGACCAAAATGACATCAAAGGTGATATCTTTTGACTCTTGCAGAAATTGGATTTAAGTCAGGTAGAATTGCACGGTCATTCACCTCACTCACTCTCAATATCAGAGTCATCAAAGTCCAGTCGTAAGACAAAGTCAAAATGACTAACGATGGCTTGGGACGAAGTGGCTTCTTCAATGTCTGTTCTCTTCCGTTTTCATCTGCCCTTCCACGGGAGGAAATCTTCACCTGTATGGGGTAGATATCCTCCTACCTGTTCAAGGAGTTTGAGACCTGTTGGTTACCCTCAACCTGGCTTAACCAGTCAGCCAAGATGAATTTTCCAGAGTGTGGCCGCTGTACCTGCCACAGCTTTTTGGAGCCACAAATGAGAGTTGGGTGGCAGGTGGACACCACCAAATATTGATTTAGGGATATGGGAATCACCAGCAGAGAGAAGACAATGAAAATTTGAGCTAAAGAGAACAGTTACAGTTGTAGCTCTTCTCACGTCTGCTTTCCTCATAGCCCAGGGAAGTTAGCAGTATAGGCCTCTTTAGCTCCATTTCACAGATAAGAAAAGGCACTGAAGCATCTTTGATAAGATGCTGGACTTGAAGTCAGGAAGACCTGGGTCCAAGTCCCACCTCAGACATTTACCTAGCTATGTGACTATGGGTATTAGGTACTTCTCTTAACCGCAGGCAACTCTCTAATAATATATTATAGACAGGTTATAATCCACTCTTATGGAGGGAACTTCTCACCCTGATGAAATTACAGGTATGTACTTAATCCCAACTGACAAGGAAACTAAGGTTCAGGGAGGGTTAAGTGACTTCTCTGTAGTTATGTACTTACACGTTTCAAGGAGAAGCTTCCTTGCAATCTAAGCATTCCCAATTTTGAATGAGCAGCCTTGGGAGGTAGTAAGTTCCCTATTACAAGAGTGCTTCAAGTGGAGGCTGGAACATTTGTCAGGAATACTATAAGGGAAAATACTGCCCAGGTATAAGTTAGTCTATATCAGTGATGGCAAATCTTTTAGAGACTGAGTGCCCAAATTATGAACTTCACATTGTATGTGAGCCCCACCACCACCCCCGTGCCTTACTCCAGACAGGGAAGAAAAGAAGTGCTCCCACTGGGCTATTGGCAGAGGGGTGGGTAATGAGAGAAATGTCCCTCTGACTCAAAATCAAAGAATGGAGACTCCAATTTCTACTTGTCACTTACTACCTGTACATCTGTGATCAAAAAACTTAAGCTGGAAGAGGGGGTACAACTCAGTGACCTCTAAGGTACCATCCAGCTCTAAATCCTTGGAAACAGTATACCTAATAGGGAAGCTGAGTGGCTCAGTGGATTGAGAGTCAGGCCTAGAGATGGGAGGTCCTAGGTTCAAATCTGACCTCAGACACTTCCTGGCCATGTGACTCTGGGCAAGTCACTTAACCCCCATCGTCTGGCCCTTACTGCTCTTCTGCCTTGGAACCAATACACAGTATTGAGTCTAAGAAGGAATGTGAGAGTTTTTAAAGAAAAAAAAGAAACCACATACCCTGACATTTTCCTAGAAAGATACCTGAGCCCATAGTCCATCCTACATCTCCCTGATCTGGGTTCTACACCTCCAGAGCTGGGTTCTCCATGTAAGGGACCACAGAGCAGCCTACACAAGTCATGTCTATCCAACCACAAAAGGAGTCAGTGAAGGGGCAAAGAGCCACTGGGATTTTCATGACATGTCAACAGTGATGGAAAGCAGGCTTCAGACTTGGCCCTCACTATTTACTCAAACCTCAGCAGCCACAGGGCTATAGCTGGAGCAGAAGGCCTTAATCCCTGACACCGGGAAGGCTTCATAATTGGAGCTTTTTACTTCCCTCGGAAATCATCAGGTCATGAATTGCACTCAGTGGTATATTTAGAAGAATGGAAATTGGCTACTATAATGAGACGGCAGAGAAAGATGGTGCACTAATAATAATGATAATAGTAATGATGGTTAATAATCACCTTAGGATGACAGGGAACTTAGAGACCATCAAACCCAATGCCTTCATTTTACAGAGGAGGTAACTGAGGCCCAAGGAGATCAAATGCCTTGCCCAAGGTCACACATAGGATCATAGATTGGGAGATAGGACTGTAAGAGAACATTTGGCCCCACTCCTTTTCTACAAGGGGAGAAACAGAGGCCTAGAGAAAGCAAGTGATTCACTCAAGGTCACAGAGCTAGGGAGTAGCAGAGCTAAGCTTAAGCTCATATCTTCTGACTTCCAAATCTATGGAAAAGAGGCTAATAGGTGGGAGCAGAGGCCTTCATGAGAAAGGATGCCCAAGGCTCCAAAGTCTGAAACTTATCCTATTGGAAAGTGGGAAACATTAATGGTCTTTGAGCATGGGAGGGACATGATAATAAGTAGCAGCCTATGACATATGGACAAGTTCCCACACCCACAGTGGACTACTCAGATGCCACGTGGCCTAAAAGTTCACCACCACACAGGCATTGCTTTGGATCAAACATTGCCTGTTATTTTTTTAACCCTTCCTTTCTGATTTAGTAACAACTCTAGGACAAAAGAGAGGTAAGGGCTAGGAAATTGGGATTAAGTGACTTGTCCAGGGTCGCAAAGCTAGGAAGTGTCGAAGGCCAATTTTGAACCCAGGTCTCCCTGACTCCAGGCCTGGCATTCTATTCACTGAACCGACTAACTACAAATCCTACTGGTAAGAGAGACAAAAATCTGAGGCTCAGGGAAGGGAAGGCAATTGCTTATGGTCACACGGGAGGTAAGCAGAACAGTTGGGATTTCAAGCTAACTGGTAGGATATGAGATCTTGGCTTTGTCTCTGCAAAGGGAGAGGTTGGTGAGAATCGAGGGGTATGCAGGAGCTAGCTCACACCAGTGTACAAAAGTGGACTGTTACATTTTCAAGGAGAGCATCTCTGCCTCAGAAGTAGGTGAATATTCCTAATCACGGTTGGATTTATTTGTTGCTGATTTTCAAGACTTAATTAAGTGATGGGTAAAATGTTAAAACAGATTAAATGTAAAAGTGTATTATTCTGCACATCTGCAAGGGACTCTTTCTTTTTGAAAATTTTATTTAATTAAATGATTTAGAATATTTTTCCATGGTTCATGTTCCTTCCCTCCCCTCCTACCATAGCTGACGTGCAATTCCACTGGGTTTCACATTGCCATATTATTGATATTTGCACTAGGATGATCATTTAGAGCCAAATCCCCAATCATAGCCCCATCGACCCATGTGATCAAGCAGTTGTTTTTCTTCTGTGTTTCTGCTCCCATGGTTCTTCCTCTGGAAGTGGATAGCATTCTGAGTCCCTCAGAATAGTTCTGGATCATCTGCAAGGAACTCATGATGAAAAAGGCTTTCCATCAGCAGAGAAGGAAGTGATGAAGTCTGAAGGGAGATCAAAGCATGCTGTTCTTCACTTATTTTCTTCATGAGTTTTTTCTTAATTGTGTGATATGTGTCTTATTTCACAATATGATGAACATGGAAATATGTATTACATGATAGCATATGTATGACCTATATCCGATTACTTACCATTTAGGGGAAGGAAGAAGGGAGACACAGAGAGAGAGAGAGAGAGAGAGAGAGAGAGAGAGAGAGAGAGAGAGAGAGAGAGAGAGAGAGAGAGAGAATTTGGATCACAAAATTTCAGAGAACAAATGTCAAAAAATGTTTCTACATGTAATTGGAAAAAATATAATAAAATAGCACTGGGGAAAACAAAAGTAAGTCAAGCATACTATTTTTTGCAAGTAGGGGATCCAGTTGTTAAACAGTTACCAGAAAATCCCTCAATTAGGTGATCTCCAAGTTAGTGGTATTAAACTCAAATGGAAATAGGGGCCATTAACCTAAAACTATAGACCAATCTCCCTAATGAACATAGATACAAAAATCTTAAACAGGATACTAGCAAAAAGACTTCAGCAAGTGATCAGAAGGATCATCCACCATGATCAAGTAGGATTTATACCAGGGATGCAGGGCTGGTTCAATATTAGGAAAACCATCCACATAATTGACCACATCAACAAGGAAACCAACAAGAATCACATGATTATCTCAATAGACGCAGAAAAAGCCTTTGATAAAATACAACACCCATTCCTATTAAAAACACTAGAAAGCATAGGAATAGAAGGGTCATTCCTAAAAATAGTAAACAGTATATATCTAAAACTATCAGCTAACATCATCTGCAATGGGGATAAACTAGATGCATTCCCAATAAGATCAAGAGTGAAACAAGGATGCCCATTATCATCTCTATTATTTAACATTGTACTAGAAACACTAGCAGTAGCAATTAGAGAAGAAAAAGAAATTGAAGGCATCAAAATAGGCAAGGAGGAGACCAAGTTATCACTCTTTGCAGATGACATGATGATCTACTTAAAGAATCCTAGAGATTCAACAAAAAAGCTAGTCAAAATAATCAATAACTTTAGCAAAGTTGCAGGATACAAAATAAACCTCCATATGTCATCAGAATTTCTATATATTTCCAACACAGCTCAGCAGCAAGAATTAGAAAGAGAAAATCCCTTTCAAAATCACCTTAGACAAAATAAAATACTTAGGAATCTATCTCCTGAGACAAACACAGGAACTATATGAACACAACTACAAAACACTTTCCACACAACTAAAACTAGATCTGAGCAATTGGAAAAACATTAACTGCTCATGGGTAGGATGAGCCAATATAATAAAAATGACCATCCTACCCAAACTTATCTATCTATTTAGTGCCATACCCTTTGAACTTCCAAAAAATTTTTTTACTGAATTAGAAAAAACCATAACTAAGTTCATTTGGAAGAACAAAGGATCAAGGATATCCAGGGAAATAATGAAAAAAAAAATACAAAGGAAGGTGGCCTTACAGTCCCAGATCTCAAAGTATAACTATAAAGCAGTGGTCATCAAAACAATATGGTACTGGCTAAGAGACAGAAAGGAGGATCAGTGGAATAGATTTGGAGTAAATGACCTCAGCAAGACAGTCTATGACAAACCCAAAGACCCCAGCTTTGGGGACAAAAATCCACTATTTGACAAAAACTCCTGGGAAAACTGGAAGACAGTGTGGGAGAGATTAGGTTTGGATCAACACCTCACACCCTACACCAAGATAAACTCAGAATGGGTGAATGACTTGAACATAAAGAAGGAAACTCTAAGTAAACTAGGTGAACACAGAATAGTATACATGTCAGACCTATGGGAAGGGAAAGACTTTAAAACCAAGCAAGACATAGAAAGTCACAAAATGTAAAATAAACAATTTTGATTACCTCAAATTAAAAAGTTTTTGTACAACCAAATCCAATGTAACCAAAATTAGAAGGGAAGCAACAAACTGAGAAAAAATCTTCATAACAAAAACCTCTGACAAAGGTTTAATTACTCAAATCTATAAAGAGCTAAATCAATTGTCCAAAAAAAATCAAGCCATTCTCCAATTGAAACATGGGCAAGGGACATGAATAGGCAGTTTTCAGCCAAAGAAATCAAAACTATTAATAAGCACATGAAAAAGTGCTCTAAATCTCTAATAATCAGAGAGATGCAAATCAAAACAACTCTGAGGTATCACCTCACACCTAGCAGATTGGCTAACATGACAGCAATGGAAAGTAATGAATGTTGGAGGGGATGTGGCAAAATTGGGACACTAATTCATTGCTGGTGGAATTGTGAATTGATCCAACCATTCGGGAGGGCAATTTGGAACTATGCCCAAAGGGCGATAAAAGACTGTCTGCCCTTTGATCCAGCTATAGCACTGCTGGGTTTGAAGCCCAAAGAGATAATAAGGAAAAGACATTCATAGCTGCACTCTTTGTGGTGGCCAAAAATTGGAAAATGAGGGGCTGCCATTTGATTGGGGAATGGCTGAACAAATTGTGGTATATGTTGGTGATGGAATACTATTGTGCTGAAAGGAATAATTAAGTAGAGGAATTCCATGGGAACTGGAACAACCTCCAGGAATTGATGCAGAGTGAGGAGCAGAACCAGGAAAACATTGTACACAGAGACTGATACACTGTGGTACAATCAATGGACTTCTCCATTAGTGTCAATGCAATGTCCCTGAACAATCCACAGGGATCAATGAGAAAAAAACACTACCCTCAAGCAAAGGACAAATGGTGGGAGTCAAATCATCGAGGAAAGGCAACAGCTTGACTACAGGGGTTGAGGGGACATGACTGAGGAGAGACTCTAAATGAACACCTTAATGAAAATACCAACAGCATGGAAAAGAGTTCATACGGAGGACACATGTGATACCCAGAGGAATCACGCATCACCATTGGGAGGGGGGGAAGAAAAAGAAAATGATCTTTGTTTCTAATGAACAATGTTTGAAAATGACCAAATAAAGTAATGTTTATAGGGAAAAAAAGAAATAGTTCCAAACAGATAGTAGAAGCTGGCAGGCAATACTGAACTCCTCCAGAGTAACCTTGGGTCTCTGGCCACATTTCCTACCAGTCTAGAGCATGCTTCCTGCCATTTTGCCCAGGTGTGAACATTTTTAAAAACTCACTCCAGCTCTGTCTGACTGTGGATGGCATTCTCCCTTCCTGGAGGCATTTGGGGCAGTTTGTGGGCCCTCGCTGTCTGAGAGAACAAGGACAGAGCTCGGAAAAAATGGACGGCCTATTTCTGGCTCTCACTCCTGTGAGTTTGCCAGGCCGTAAGAGATCAGGGCTTTCTCCACTGAGTCTCTCAACCGGTGATTAATCCAAAGTAAGTTTCATTTTCCCTCAAGTTCAGCTCTTAATTTATTTGCAGTGAAAAAAATTCACTCTTGAGTTTTTGGCAAGGGCCTAATTATCCTAAGCCTAATTATTGAGTGTTCAAAGACAGTGCTGAGTCAGCTATCTGTCTCTCCCATCTTCTCTCCCCCACAGCAGCTCAGCTAAGGGAGCCATTTTAGACAAGCTTGTTTTCAGAGGCTGAGGGCTGGGGCTGGGGAGGGGAAAGGAGTGAGGCCCCTTCATTTTCCTTCTTCGCCAAGGACCGTCTGAGTGGGATGGGCTGGAGAAGGGCAAAAGAGGCCCAACCCTGAGTCAAGTTTAAGGACACTCACATAATGATGCTGCCAGCAGCAACAACAAAAATATAATCATTGTTTCTCTAATGTCTTCCTCAGGAGAGTCCTGGGAGAGAGATGGGGATGAAGGGACAGAACATCGTTAGCTCTCATTCCCTCTTCTCACAGTCCCAGGGAACAGAGTAAGTTGGGGGCTTTATGAGAATTGGTTTCCTTTTTTAGGGGGGAGCAAGGAAGGAGGTCCATAACTGTCATTTCATCAATGTGAAGAAGTTCCAGCAAGGGAACACTCTCCAAAAGGGCAGAGCAATACTTCCTCTTTGACTAGGAATCAAAGAGAATTGTCTAGATGTCCAATGGATAGCGCATTAGGTCTGGAGTCAAGAGATTCTAGTTTCAAATCCAACCTCAGATACTTCCTAGATGTGTGACCCTGGGCAAGTCACTTAAACTCCACTGCCAGCCTTTACTGCTCTTCTGCTTTGGAAATGGTACTATGGCCAAAAGGTGATGGAGGGGGGGGGAGAAAGGAAGGAAGGAAGAAAGGAAGGAAGGAAGGAAGGAAGGAAGGAAGGAAGGAAGGAAGGAAGGAAGGAAGGAAGGAAGGAAGGAAGGAAGGAAGGAAGGAAGGAAGGAAGGAAGGAAGGAAGGAAGGAAGGAAGGAAGGAAGGAAGGAAGGAAGGGAGTCACATACTCAGTGTCAGAGGCAGGACTTAAACTCAGTTCCTCCTGACTCTCCCTATCTACTGTTGTAAACATCTGTCTTAGTGTTGGGCACATAGTGTGGGGCAGACCTAGGATATTTTTCAGGTACTTATTAGGGGCCCTTAATATTGAGCTTTCTTGCAAACATTCTGTTCTCCATCAGAGAGAATGCCATGCTGATTCAGATGCCACTTTCCCCCTTCTTAGCAAACATCTGGCACTGGCATCCACAATTATTCCATGTCCTAGGCCCATGTTGGTGAAGCCATGGCATGTATGCCTGGTGGCTGGAGAGGGAGCCTCTGTTCCCCCTCTTCCCAGATCCCAAGAACATTTTTGCATGCCCCATCCCTCTGCCCAGCCACCCAAAGTGAGCACTTCCTCCCTCCAATCTCTGGGGTAATGTTGTGGGGCTCACAGGCAGCTTGAAGTTGCACTTTGGGCACTCAATCTTGAAAACATTCACCAATTCTGTGCTAGGAGGTGATATGGCACAGTAGATTAACTTGAGTCAAGAAGACTCAGGTTCAAATCCCACCCTGGAGATTTATTACCTACTGTGACCCTAAGCAAGTCTCTCAGCCTCAGTTTCCTCATCTTGTAAAGTGAGGCTAATAATACCTGAAGTCCCCACCTTACCGGGTTGTGGTAAGGCTCAAATCCAGCAGTGCACATTAAGAGTACAATCCCACACAACTGTCAGCTTTTCCTATTAACCAAGCTTCAGGGAAGGGCAAGATAACTCTTCCAAGCCAACCCTCTAGGAAATGGCAAAAACCCTAATAAACTGTAGCCATTTGTCCCCTGTGGAGTACCCAGGAATTGAGCAAAGATGCACAGAGGCCTGATAAATACCAAAAGTCCCAATCAGCCAATTTCAAAGGCATAAATCACAGCAATAGCCCAAATGCCTCGGTTTCTTAAAAATGTAAACCCTGCAAAAAGGGCGACATAAAACTCCAGTCAATCAGGCCTTAAATGTTACTCCTATAGGGACTTTCCACCATTTCCTGGTAATATACTGAGTGATAGAGCTACCGTAAAATACTGAGCCCGAGACAGGCGTTCTCGGAAGGGGAAACTTAAGTGAGCCAAATTTACGAGTCAGCTTGCTCTTTAAAGGCAATCCGGCTTCACCAGTGCATCTGCCTAACTAGCAAACACCTTCCCCCGTGCTAATTGCAGTTCAAATGTCAGAAATTATGACCCTGGAATAGGCTTTCCAGCCAGCCTCGTGGCCTGATAGCCATGCTGAATGGCCATCTCTGGGCTCCCACATTTAGCAAAGGAATCGGTCCCATTCGTCAGCGGCCTCTGATCAATATCGTCAGAATTGATATTCCGTAAACATCCGCACTTTGCTTCTAAACAAATAATTTCATCATAAGCGAGTTCTCGGTAAAAACTACAATAAGTTTTCACAATATATTATGGGAGCTCTGGCTCTTCGCCTCTGAATAATGGGGCCTTTTGCTGGACGAGTAAATTGAAATTGATTTGTTTCAGCTGCCTCTGCTAGGACACACAATGCCGGCTTACAACAACCCTATTGACTTCTGCAAACAGCACTCGGGCTGGCTTCCTCAAGGACTTGGGCAGAATTTTTAAATCATCCCACCTCCTCTCCCATAACTGCTTCCCTCCCTCCCTCCCCGCTCCCCCCTCCGAGAAACCATCCATTTACAGTGGGCCTTTGAACAATCAGCCCCACGGAGACAAGACAAGGCATTGGCAGAAAGGCAGGCTTTGCCTGGCACCCTGGACAGAGGCAGAGAGGAAGAACACACTAGGATCACAGGGGGGACACACAAAGGAGAGGCTGATGAAAAGCCAGGTCCTGGGTGCACCCCCTAGATCATGTCTGATGGGGGGACAGAGGGAGGATACCTAGAGAGAGATAAGACAGAGGGGAGAGGGGGAAGAGGAGAGAGGGGGGGAAGATAGAGGGGGAGAAAGATAGAGGGAGAGAGAGAGAGAGAGAGAGAGAGAGAGAGAGAGAGAGAGAGAGAGAGAGAGAGAGAGAGAGAGAGAGAGAGAGAGACAGCTTTCTGAAAATGAAGGGAGAAAATATAGGAGACGTGAGTCCTTGTACTTTGCCAAGGATAGAGAAGGTGGGTTGGGATAGTGTTAAGTGGTGTTTGTGCTTCATAGATTGGTATACAAACAAAATGTAGAAGAGATATTTACTCTTTCTTGTTAAGGAGGGCTCCTTAGATGTGCTCTGACATCCCGTGTTCTATATTCTAAGGTTCCTCCCAGTTCTGACATCTTGCATCCTAAAGTCCCTTCTATTATTGAGTTATATATATATATATATATATATATATATATATATATATATATATATATTAACCTCTTGACTTCTGTCTAAGAATCCATACTGATTATCAGTCCCAAGGCAGAAGAGTGGTAAGGGCTAGGCAATAGGGGTTAAGTGACTTGCCCAGGGTCACACAGTTTGGAAATATCTGAGGCCAGATTTGAACACAGGGACCTCCTGGTTCCAGGACTGGCTCTTTAGCCACTGAGCCACCCAGCTGCCCCTAATTTTATGTAAGTTGAACTGATTGTTTTTCTCCACAAATCTCCTACTAGAATGTGAGCAGGGACTGTTTTTTTGCCTTTATATTCTCCTCAGAATAGTGTCTGGCATGGGCACCATAGTAGACACTTCATAAATGTTAGTTGAGTAACTGACTAACTTTTCCAAACATCCCTACTTCTAGTTAGATAGAGCATCACAACCCTGGAAGTCCAAAAGGGCTAAAACCTCATACTCATTCTTGATTCTTTTCTGTCTCCCACATCCAATCAATTGAGAAGTCCATGTAAGTCTACCTCCATAATGGCTGCTCTATCCACTCCCTTCTTTCAAATTACACTACCATTCACATGAGTTT
Organism: Monodelphis domestica; assembly: GCF_027887165.1. Taxonomy (NCBI): domain Eukaryota; kingdom Metazoa; phylum Chordata; class Mammalia; order Didelphimorphia; family Didelphidae; genus Monodelphis; species Monodelphis domestica. Next base: position 54,231,946 of record NC_077235.1, on the reverse strand, counting down.
AAGTCTTCAACTCTTCCCTCCCCACTCCTGCCTCAGTCTATCTGATCTCCAATTCATCTTCAACTCAGCTGTCAAAAAAATCTTTCTAAAGCACAAACCTGGCCAAGTCACTCCTCAGCCCAAAATCATGCAATGGCTCCCTATTGTCTCTACAGGAAAAAAAATGACAAATTCCTTAGCTTGACCTTTAAGGCCTTCAACAAACTGGCTCTAACTTAACTTTCAGCCTCATTTCCTAATGCCTTCCTTCCCCAGGCCCTATAATACATGCCAGTCAAAGGGTATTACTATACTTCCCTGATCCCCACTTTCAACCCTCATCTCCATTCATTTGAATAAGTCACTCCCTCATAACTAGGTCTTCTTTACTCATCTCTGACTTTCAAAATCCTTCGAGGCTCAATTTAGGTATCACTTCCTAGGGGAAGTCTGTCATTAATATTCCCCAGTTACATTGGAGCAGAACCAAGATGGCAGAGAAGGTACAAGAACCCATCTGATTTCTACCAAATTATCCTCCAGAAAGCAATCATATAACACATCAAAATGAATTCTGGAGCAGCATAACCCACAAAACAACAAGGTGAAGTAATTTTTCTGCCCAAAACAACATAGAAGGCCATCATAAGGGACCTAGTACACTGGGGTAGAGGTGGAACAGAGCACATCAGAGAAGGCCCTTCAGAGGCAACAGACGTTGGATGCAACAATCAACAGTGAAGGCTTCCAGGACTCTCAGCCACAGATGGTAAGTAGAGGAGGGGGGTGAGGCAACTGCTCAGATGGAAACTAGGCTCCCTTTGCTGGCTTTAGGTTCAAGACTCTTATTGCATTGCCTATATGCAGAACCAGGTCACAGTCCTGCAGCACAGTCACAGGGTGAGGGGGAACACCAGCATACACCAGCACTTGCAGTCACAGGGGAGCAGGGGATCCTGAGCATATTTCCAAGGGGTAAAACAGCACTTAAGGTTACTTACAGATAAGAGTACAAGCCAGAAGAGTATTAAATACACCTCTCCTTACATCATATGCCTTGGAAGAACTGAGAGCAGAGGGATTCCCAGTGCCAACTCTAAATTCAGCTACACAAATAACCTGAAGTTTGGAACAGTACTCACTTCATCAGAGTTACAGAGCCTAACTTTTAATAGTTTACTTAAACTAAAAGAAAAGGATAAAAAGGCAGGAAATTTGCAAACAAAGAAGAAACATAGAAATTTATTTTGTTGACAGGGTAGACTCAAACAGAAGAAGACAATAAAGTCAATACTGCTGTATCCAAAGCCTTCAAGAAAAATATGAATTGTTATCATGATCAAAAAAGAATTAATGGAGGACCTCAAAAGGGATTTTAAAAATCCAGTAAGAGAAGTTGAAGAAAAAATTGGGGGAAAATGAGTGATACATGAAAAATCATTGAAAAAGAGTCAATTGCTTGGCACAAAAAATACTGAAGAAATTAAAACCTTAAAAAAAAACGGGAAAAGGCCAAAAAGGTAAACGAGGCAATGAAATCCAAAGAAGATAAGAACTTCCTAAAAAATAGAATTGGTCCTTTGGAAAAAGAGGTACAAAAATTCACAGAGGAAAAAAATCTTGGAAAAATAGAACTGGCCAAAAGGAAAAGGAGGTACAAAAGCTCACTCAAGAAAATCATGTCTTAAAACTTAGAATTGAGCAAGTTAAGGTAATGACACAATGAAACGTCAAGAAACAAGCAAAGTCCAAAGAATGAAAAAATAGAATAAAATGTGAACTATCTCATGTGAGAAAAACAACTGACTTAGAAAACAAATCCAAGAGAGATTTAAGAATTATTGGACTAACTAAAAGCCATAAAAAGAGCTTAAACATCGTTGTTCAAGAAATCATCAAGGAAAACTGCTCTGATATTCTAGAACAGTAAGACAAAAAAGGAAATGAAAGTACCCACCATTCACCTCCTGAAAGAGATCCTCAAAGGATAGCTCCCAGAAATCTTATAGCCAAATTCCCCAAAGAAACAAATAAAATATCATGGAACTAAATCAGGATAACATAAGACTTAGCAATTTCTATATTAAAAGATCGGAGGTCCTGGAATATGATATTCCAAAGGATAAAGGAGGTAGGACTTCAATCAAGAATCACTTACCCAGAAAAACTGAGCATAACCATTCGGGGAGGAATGAATATTCAGTAAAATAAAGAACTTTCAAATATTCTTAATGAAAATACCAAGCTAAATGAAAAATTTGATTCTCAAATACGAGACTTGAAAAAGCACCAAAAGGTCAACAGGAAAGAGAAATAAAAAGACATTCAATAAAATTAAATTGCACATTCCTACACAGGGAGATGATTCTTGTAACTCCAAAGAACTGTCATTTATTAGGGCAGTTAAAAGGAGGATAGAAAGACAGAGGGTGAGAGAATTAACTGAATATGATGGGATGATATAAAAATTAAATTAAATTAAATTAAATTAACACATGACAAAGAGGAATGCTTTGGAAGGAAAGGGAAGGAAAAAATAGAAAGGTGTAAATTTTTACACATAAAAGTGTGTTTACAGTAAAGGAGAATATGGAGAAGGTGGGGAGGAGAGCATGTGAACCTTACTCTCAACAGAATTGTCTCAATGAGGGAAGAACATACCCAATCAATTGGGCATAGAAAGCTGTCTTACCCTACAGGAAAATAGGAGGAGACGAGGAGAAGAGATGGGGTTGGGGTTGATTAAAAAAGAGGGCAAATTGGGGGAGGGGTGATCATAAACTAAACAGGGGTAAATAGGATGGAATTAAGATGGAATATAATATACAGCAATCATAATGGTGCAAAATTTTCACCAGTCTCTCTAACAAAGGCCCCATTTCTCAAATACATAGAGAAATGAATTGAATAAGTCATTCCCCAAGAGATAAATGGTCAAAGGATATGACCAGGCAGTTCTTGAAGTAATCAAAGCTCTCTATATTCATGAAAAAATGTTCTAAATCACTAGTAATTAGAGAAATAAAAATTAAAAATAACTCTGAGGTACTACCTATCAAATTGGCTATTATGACAGAAAAGGAAAATGACAAAATTTAGAGGGCTATGGGAAATCTGGGACATGAATGCATGGTTGGGGGAGTTGTGAACTGATTTAATCATTCAGGAAAGCAATTTGGACCTATGGTCAAAGGACTATAAAACAGTATGCACCCTTTCACCCAGCAACACCATTACTAGGTTTGTATCCCAAAGGGATGAAAAAAGAAGGATCTATATGTACAAAAATATTTAAAGCAGCTCCTTTTAGGGGTACAAAAATTTGGACAATGAGGGGATACCCATCAATTAGGGAATGGATGAGTAAAATATATTATTGTATTGTAAAAGAATGCTATTTTCCTGTAAGCAATGACAAGCAAGAGGAGCTCAGAAAAAAATGGAAAGACTTACATGAACAGAAACAGTGAAATAAGCAGAACCAGAAGTACAATGACAGGAATACTTTACAATGAACAACTGTGAATAATAGCCATTCTCACTGATACAGTGATCCAAAATGATCCTAAAGGACTCATAATTTTTAAAAAGCCTTCTACTTCCAGAGAAAAAGAACTCAGTCTGAATCCAGACCAAAGCAAACTCTTTTCACTTTCTTAATAATTTTTATTTGAATTTCCTTCCACAAAAGGATTAACATGGGGAAGTGTTTTACATGATTACACACATAAAATCTATATGAGATTGATTGTCATCTCAAGAGGGTGGGAGATTAGGGGGGGAGGAGGGAGGGAGAGAATTCCAGACTCAATAGTCTTTGAAAAATATTGGAAACTGTTTTTACATGTAATTGGAGAAAAAATAAGGAAAAAGTCAAAAAATAATCTCCCAACTGTTTCTCCCACCTCAAATAACCTTGATTAATCAGTACTGGCTATATCTCTCCCGGTTAAAAATGCATTGCTTAATGGAAGGAATATGGTAGGATTGGAGTGGGAGGAGAATTGTCTTTGAATTCCCATGCTATCAAAGGTTACTAAAAAATGGGGGTCTAATAAGTGTTTGTCTAATTGAATTAAACTGAACCAGAAGGACTTTTAGAAGATAGAAAGGGCAAATCAGTCAAAAAAGATTAAGAGCAGACCAGGAGCCGGGCACTGTGCTAAGCACAGTGAGATTCAGTGGTTCTGTGGTGGGATGACTTTTCCAAGATCATGTAGGTATTGAAGAGCCCAAATGAGAACTCTGAACTTCTTACACCAAATTCAATATGGCTTCCCTTTGCTCAAAAATCTTCAGTGGCTCCCCAAGGCCCACTGAAAACAAGATCAAACTCTTGATTCTGGCATTCAAGGCCTTCCACAATCTGTCCCAAGACTTTACTTTTTAGTATTATCCCCAGCTACTCCCAAGAATATACCCTCTGCTCCTGCTTCCAGCCCCCAAGCACAAATATTGATCACAACACTCCCTGCTCCCTCCTCCTCCTCTCTTTTACCTCTGTTGCCCAACTCTGAAAAGTTTTGTACTCATTTAGGATTTCTCTCTCTAAATTATCCTCTGACTGTTCTGGTATGCTTTGTATTCTCCTTGGAGAAGCTGAGGAATCTAAGAGAAGATTCATTCTTCCTCTACATTGACATTCAGATGCTCCTGTGGAACACCTGTGGATTTTAGGGTCCTAGAATGGCATAGGCCATAGTGACCTCACAGACCACCTAATCCAAGCCACTCATTTTACAGAGGAGGACATTGAGGTCCAAGAAAGAGAAGGTACTTGGCCAAGTTCACACAGAAAGGAGGAGAGTTAGAATTCCAATTTCGATATTATGACTCCAAGTCACCACCATTCAGCCAATGCTATCTCCTTAGGATCCCTGTTCTCCACCCTCTGAGAAAGGGATGCTCTAATCCAGGCTGGTCTGAGCCGAGCTGTTAATGAATTAGTATTCTCAGATAACACCTTTGGCTTTTTCAGAAAGGACTTTTGATGCCTAATCACAAAGGGTGGACTCTCAGGCCCTGGGCCACCCAGGATAACAGGATCATAGATTCAGAGCTAGACGGGGCCTTAGAGGGTAATTAGTCTCACCACTAGTCTTACCTCCTCATTTTACAGATGAGGCCCACGTGCCCGTGGTCACAAAGGGAGAAAGGACAATCATGATTTGAGCCCATTATTTCTCCAAATCCATTACATCTTATTGCAGGTAAGGGAGAGACTTGGGGACAGAGGAGTGGCCCCTGCCCATGCCCCTCTCAACAGAGGCTCACCCATGCCCAGGAAACCCTCTACATTTTCCTCTGTGACATCGGGTGTTACTTCTTAAATTAGAAACCCAATAAATTGTCCATAAAACCAGGCAAGGAAGGAAACCTACAAACCAAAAGGCATCATCTTACCCCAGCCCACGAGTCTTTCCCAAAGGTGGGACCCAAAGAATTCCCAAACAAGAGCAAGCACATGAGGCATGACAGTTCAGGGTGGCCCGTCTGGCCCCAGATCCTACGCCATAAGACTTTCCAGCAAGGCTGTTCAGACTGAAGCTGATAGGAGTTTTGTGGGGACATTATGTCTTGCTTTGAAAGGCCAGAGGACTATACGAGGCCATTCAGCCAGAATTGCCACAAAGCAGAGAAGGACAAAGTCATCAGTACCTCCTCCTCTTAACTCTTCACTCTCAGAGTCAGCGAGGGCCAGGTTCTATAAGAGTTTTCAGATGAAAAGCACATTTATAGCTGAAATCATTGTCACCCAGGCCAGGCTCACCATCCCTCCCTCCCTCCCCAATAGTAAACAAAATCCCAGCTGAAGGACTACTTCCCCCAAGGACAGTCCATGACCTTGCTCCGCTGAGGTACCTACTCTACGGCAAGGCTTTCTGGCGACCGTTTGTTCCCTTCCTTTCAAAATTGTATACATCATTTAGGAGATCACCTCTTGGCCCCCCAGTAATACCGAAGCTGCTGGCTTCTCTGTCAAGGTCACCCAGCCTTCTCCTCACAGGCTGATTTGCAGGAATTTAACAAGAGCTGTGAAAATGTACCATGGGATGACCTTTAACCTCCAAAGAGTCTTGGGCCTTTCAGATGATGGGATGTGAAGGCAAGGCAGGAGGGAGGGGACCAGGTGGGAGGCTGATTAGCCACAGGGTCCTTCCTACTCAATACAGCCCAAACCTCTCTTCTCCATTCTCCCTGGTACCACCCACATCCAGGGAGAGAAAGAGAGGGGATTGCTAGGATCAGAGATCAAAGCTAGACAGGACCTTATTGATAAGAGCTAATATTTATATAGCAAAATAGGGCTTTGCAAAGTGCTTTACAAAGATTATCCCATTTCATCCTCATCCCCACTTCCATTTTACACAGCAGGAAAATGAGGCTCCCAGAGGAGGAAGGAATTGTCCAAAGTCACACAGCTAGAAAGTGGCTTGGGTAATGTGCAAAATCAGGACTTCTGAACTGGTGACAGTGTCCTTTCCACCATACTATGATGTCAAGACACTTTCTAATTGTATGACCTTGGCCAGAAAACTTCTCTCTGGGCCTGTTTCCTCCTCTACCAGCTGCCTCCTAGCATCCTAAGAGCCCATCCAGCCCTAAATCCTATTTTCTAAATCTCAGCTTTTATGCATACTCTTGATGTCTGCCCTATCCTTCTTGTCTTGTTCCATGCCCTGGGGTACCTGTTTTTAACAAGGGGAAGGAATATGTATTTAATGTATTTTATTCAGCACCTACTATAAGACAGATTCTGTACTAAGAGCTTTGCAATTATTATCTTATTTGGTCCTCACAACAACCTTGGGAGGTAGGTGCTAGTATTATCCATTTTTGATAGCCGAGGAAACTGAGGCAGACAGAGGTGAAATGGCTTGGACCTGTAAGGGTCTAAGGCTGGATTTGATCTCTCTAGTCCCAGTACTTGATCTACTTCAGCCCTTAGATGCTTCAAGGAGATAAAGAAAGAAAGAAGGAAAGAAGGAAAGAAGGAAAGAAGGAAAGAAAGAAGGAAAGAAGGAAAGAAGGAAAGAAGGAAAGAAGGAAAGAAGGAAAGAAGGAAAGAAGGAAAGAAGGAAAGAAGGAAAGAAGGAAAGAAGAAAGAAAGAAAGAAAGAAAGAAAGAAAGAAAGAAAGAAAGAAAGAAAGAAAGAAAGAAAGAAAGAAAGAAAAGAAGGAAAGAAGGAAAGAAGGAAAGAAGGAAAGAAGGAAAGAAGGAAGGAAAGAAGGAAGGGAAAGAAAGAAAGAAGGAAAGAAGGAAAGAAGGAAAGAAGGAAAGAAGGAAAGAAGGAAAGAAGGAAAGAAGGAAAGAAGGAAAGAAAGAAAGAAAGAAGAAAGAAAGAAAGAAAGAAAGAAAGAAAGAAAGAAAGAAAGAAAGAAAGAAAGAAAGAAAGAAAGAAAGAAGGAAAGAAGGAAAGAAGGAAAGAAGGAAAGAAGGAAAGAAGGAAGAAGGAAGGAAGGAAGGAAGGAAGGAAGGAAGGAAGGAAGGAAGGAAGGAAGGAAGGAAGGAAGGAAGGAAGGAAGGAAGGAAGGAAGGAAAGAAGGAAAGAAGGAAAGAAGGAAAGAAGGAAAGAAGGAAAGAAGGAAAGAAGGAAAGAAGGAAGGAAGGAAGGAAGGAAGAAGGAA